>NC_064810.1:76279300-76389605 GCF_023721935.1 Panthera uncia | reverse complement strand
TTTTTTTTTTTTTTTTTTTTTTTTTTTTTTTTTTTTTTTTTTTATCTCTTTGTGACAACTGCTGCAGAGTTATCCAGTTAATGATCAATGCAGGTAATGTGTTCTTACAAAATCAAACCAGCGGCCTCTGTAGGCCAGAAGATCTGGCTTAACCACCTGGGTCACAGAGGCACACCTACTTGGTTGCACCACTTTTTAATCGAGTTGTGAATCAGGCTTGGGAAACTGGAACTAAGTCAGTTTATTGTGTCTGTGACAGTAGGAACCTCAGGAGATCAACATTAAGGAGAAGAAAACTGCTAAGTGGGAACGAGTATCTTGGGGAGTCATTTCTGGAAACGGGGACCTCTCTTTTTCTCCTGCTGAACATATAAACAGATTGATTTGCTCTGAGACTAGATTTCCTCCCCTTCTTGGGGCCTGCGTGTGGGAGGGCAGTCTTTTTTGCACAGGAGCACATGCAGCCTTAAGCATAGTTTGTGTGTAAACTTGAATATAGCATCTAACCCCTCTGTAACCTGGCTTCCACATGTGAGAATTGGGTGTAATAAGGCCATGACTGCTTCACAGATGTATCTCAAGGCTTGAACCAGAATGGTCACCTGGTGAACAGAATTTGAATACCTGTTATGTACTCTGTCCAAGCCGCACGGAGCACAAAACTAAGTTGGGCATCACCCTTGCCCTCAGGCTCATATTTTAGTGTGAGATTCATGAAAACAGAACAAAAAATAATGAGATGAGATCTATAATAATGCAGGTATTTCCAGGATTGGGCCATTTAGAGCTGAGATAAGTGGATGCCTAGAGTAGACATGTGATCCACAGGTGCCAGTTCAATGCTGGGTACACAGTGGACACTCAGATGTTGAACAAAACGGAGGAAACAAGTTATATGGGTGTTGAAGAGCTCACCTGACTTTGCCTGCTGGAGAGAATAGAGATGTAAGGGTGCACAGAGCTGCAAAATTGTGAAATATAAGAGCTACATGCTCTGAACATTAATATCTAATGTTCTTACTGCGAAACTCCAAACTCCTGCATCCTTGTTAGCCCATTAATAACAGTGTCAATAAAATATGCAATTAGGACTATCCTAGATAGAAAGATAGACTGTTTTAAAGCCAAAATTCATCATGGGGTTTATACCACAACATTTTTAGGTTCTCTCTTTTTTTTTAAGTTTATTTATTTTGAGAGAGAGAGAGAGAGCTAGCATGTGCATGAGCACACATGAGCGGGGGAGGTACAGAGAGAGGGGGAGAGAGAGAGAATCCCAAGCAGGCTCCACACTATCAGCACAGAGCCCAATGTGGGGCTTATTTCATGAACTGTGAGATCATGACCTGAGCCAAAACCAGGAGTTGGGCACTTAACCAATTGAGCCACCCAGGCACCCCTTAGGTACTCTTAAAGTTGGATTTGGTTTTCCATTTTTGTAGACAATGCCTAGGGTTTACCTCCAGACCTTATTTACTAGGTCCTGCCTTCCAATTCTGTGAATGCTTCACTTTCTTCTCTATTCAGGGTGCCTGGGGCAAAAATGATACCAGGAACCATGTTTTCAACTTTATTATTGTTTTTATTTTTATGCCTTTTTCACTATTATTTTTAGACCAGGGCCTCCTATGCCCTATACTTAGAATGAGTGGAAATGGGTTCCAGTGACGGGCACTTTTTCTCCCATGGCCTGTTGTCACAGAATGAAGATTACAGCAGTCTGGTGACTTTGGTGCCTGGGAGAGCAGCCAGTACACGCTGCTTTGCCAATTCTGAGAAACACCGTGGTTTGTCATGCCTAAATTATCTCCACCCCTCTCCTGGAGGTGGCAGGGATAGTGATCCTGTGTCCAGCTAGGTCTTCAGGCTTTCTCTGTCTCTCTCTCTCTCTCTCTCAATCATTCTGACTTATTTTTTAAAAGCAGCTTTCCTTGTTGAATTTTGTGATAAACAGCTGTTTTCTGCCCAAGCAGACCTTATCTAAGTTGCATAGTAAGAGAGAAGTTAGTGCCCCTTAGGAGCCTATGGAGAATCGGAGAATGTCAGGCCAAGAAAGGACTTTAGAAATCCCATTAGAATTGGCCAACCCCTTGTTGTACTTCCAGGGGACTGTACTTCCAGAGAGGTGTCAAGGTCACATAGCAAGTCACAGGGTGCATAAAGTGAAACTTAAAAATATATATAAATCACATTTACATACACCATTTTTTCGTACTTCAGATGTAGACATAGTGCAAGTGTGAATAATGTAGAAGAGAGAATGAGTAGAAACAGGGCTCCAAGAATGTTTAATTCATCCACCACAGTCTCTGAAGTAAAGGTGGTGTAGATATAATGGAGGGAGATTCATGGATGAGCTCATGGATATTTTCCCAAAGTGACAAACTGGTGACTTCTCCATTCAATTTCCTGGAGCTGTACTGGGTTTACCAGTTGAACACATATCCTGTAACTAATGGTGAGTGCAGACCAGTGATTTGAAACCCTAAAAGGACATTGGGATTCTCAGAGGCAAAATATGATTATTCCCTGGAGATCATCCAGGACTCCAAAATAAATACACCTCCTTTTTATTTTGCCTAGGGATTTTTTTTTCCTGGAAAGGGTGGAGAGAATTTACGTAAGAAAGAAAGCTGAGTTGCCTCAAAGTACAGCCTCCAGGGAGAATGAGGCATCCATCACCCAACCTAATATTCCTGCTGAGGAAAGAAAAATAGAGGAACTAAAAGTGAAGCCTAAAATCTCTATGGCTGGAAAGTTGATAGAAATCAACTTGTCTGTAGAATCAACTGCCTCACAGGCTTTTTAGGAAGGAAATACCACAAGGAAAAGATGTGAGATGTAAAGTTGATAGGGAAGTTGTCTGTCTTCATCAATAGTAAAATTCAGATTTATGGTTAAATAGACAAACACAAACTTCAAGGAAACTAGAATCATAATAAGATAGGGTGCCAAATATATAACAAAACTAACTCCAATGAACAGATTCGAAACTGCAAAATGGACAGAGAAATGTCTTGTTTTATATAATATAATCAATCTACTGTCAGAGCCAGAACTTAACCCAAAATCCATGACTCTTAGGATGATACCCTTTCATGCATGATGCTTAAAGGCAAGATGGGCTGCCTTTCTAGGGTTTTAGGTAGGGTAAATTATTTAAAAGCTGGTATTGTATTGGAATATATCTCAGTATTGAACCATAAAGAAGGGTGACATGTTATGCAATTGGCTTGAATGAATATTTGTTCATAAAATATTCAAAAAAAGGGACTCACTTAAAATCACAGAGGTGGGACCTAAACCCCAGTCTTCTGCTGATGATTCCAGGGCTCTTTCCACTATTCCAAGCTGACAATTGACTATAGACCAGTTACTCTGGCAGCAACCATTTGGAGGCTATGACAGGAAAAGAATGAAAGATAGTCTGATTTAAATGATCTATTGAAACACTAAGAAATCTAGTATTTATGGAAATACAAATTTATAAAAGATATTCAGTAGCCATGTTCAGAACTACAGATAGGAATAAATAAAAGAATAAAATGGTACTGAAACCTATTTAGACCCTAGTGTAAACTAAGTACTGCTATAGAATTGGTTAGGAAGCTAAATGTTATAATACGGCATGATGTTTTGATTTTATAGATGAAGGTTCTAAAAACCTAAGTGAACACACCAGTATTCAAATGCAACTTAGTCTGATTTAAAGACTTGCACTCTCAAAAGCAGAGCGGTCAACGGGGATGGAGATGAATATATTCATTTTAATGAATAGTGTATAATAGCAATAGAAGGAAATTAATTTTGCTTTTTGTATTTTTGCTCTAACCTACTAAAGAAGTTTAAATAATAGTAGCTGCTAATGACAATGATGTTGCAATAGGGTAAACTCTGTTTTATATAGTCGGTCTAGAGATAAACTGGTATAATGTCCGGAAATGAATGTAGTATTATCTGTTGGCCCTTAAGCTACTGAATGTCTTTACATTGAATAATCCAGCTTCTAACAATGTATCTTAATTCATAATGTAGTACTTTTTGCTTTATAGTGTTAAAGAAAAATAGAAGCAGATGAATGCCCAATTACTATAAAATGGTTAAATTAATCCAACAACATCATACAGCAATTTTAAAACAGCGTTTCAAACAATACTTGTGATGACTTGAGTATTCATGTTAATAACTTCAAAAAATAGGAATGCACATATGTTTACACAGACACATACATGCATACTTAACAAATACATCTTTAATGTATGCTGTCTTATGTACAGAGTTGTATGGAGTATTAGTATCTATGGAAGAGAATGTACCAAACTATTAACAGTGGTTACCTCTAAGTTCTGGGATTGATGATATAAAAGAAGTGATTTTTATGTAATAAAGTAATCAGAGTTCTTATTTTAATATGTATAATACTAAAAAAGGAAAGAAACTTGGAAAATATATGACAAAAATGTTCCTTATATTATTAATGAGGAAAACACTAGTGTTCCAGTGGGGTAGAGATTGGAGGGGAAAGCAAAGGATGTTAACACATCATTTAAAGAAGAAATGCAAAGGGCTAATAAATGTATTGAAATATATTTAATCTTGCTCATAATCTAGGGGATTGATATTAAAATAAGAAAATAAGGGGCGCCTGGTTGGCTCAGTTGGTTAAGCGTCTGACTTCGGCTCAGGTCATGATCTCGCAGCCCGTGAGTTTGAGCCCCGTGTCGGGCTCTGTGCTGACAGCTCAGAGCCTGGAGCCTGTTTCAGATTCTATGTCTCCCTCTCCCTCTTCCTCTGACCCTCCCCTGTTCATGCTCTCTCTCTCTCTGTCTCAAAAATAAATGCTAAAAAATAAATAAATAAATAAATAAATAAATAAATAAATAAAATAATTCTTTAGGTGCCTAGGTGGCTCAGTCGGTTAAGCCTGCAATTTCGGCTCAGGTCAGGTCATGATCTCCTGGTTCGTGAGTTCAAGCCCCGCATCAGGCTCTGTGCTCTCAGTTCAGAGCCTAGAGCCTGTTTTAGATTCTGTGTCTCCCTCTCTCTCTCTGCCCCTCCCTTGCTCACACTCTGTCTCTCTCTCCCTTAAAAATAAACGCTAAAAAAAAAGTAAAAAGAAAAAGAAAATAGTTCTTTTTTATTTGTAAAATTAGAAAAGATAATCCGTAGTACTGTGGTCCTTATCCTCCTACAAATGCAATTGATGCCGCCTTTTTGGAAAACAATGTGATTCTATACCCGTCAAGCAACTTAAGTTCATAACCTTTGACCCATTACTTGTTTTTAAAATTTACTGATTTATTTTGAGAGAGAGAGAGAGAGAGAGAGAGAGAGAAGGAGAGTGAGAGAGAGAGAGAGGGAGGGGGGAGGGAGAAAGAAAGCAAAAGTGGGAGAGGGGCAGAGAGATAAGGGGGAGAGAGAGAGAATCCCAAGCAGGTTCTATACTATTAGTGCAGAGCCCAATGTGGGGTTGCACAAACCATGATATCAACCTGTGCCAAAATCAAGAGTCACATGCTTAACTAACTGAGCCACCCAGGTGCCCTGACCCAGAACTTTTAATGTTAGAAATACTTAACATGGGAAATGCTCATAATACTATGATAACTAATATGTATATGTATATATGTATTATATCATACTATATTATATCTATATTCTTTATAGATATTCTATATATGTTCTCTCTCTATATTCTCTATATGATTCTAAATTTGTTTATAGAATACATACATAAACAGAGAAAGAAGATCATGGCAAGTCTTAATAATTCTCTCTGAGAATTATGCTTACAGATGGTGTTTAAATTTAATTTTTAATTTTTAATTTTTTGCTTCTAAATACCCCATTATTTTTGTAATCTCAAAATTTTAAATGCAAATTAAAAACAGTGCTAGGAGAGACGATCTTTGTGCATTTGTACATCTATTTACCTGGACTGTTTTGGAATCCTTCCAAAGTGAGGCACTATCTAAATAGGGGGAAGTGGTTAACAATACTGTTATTAGTATAATCATAGAATGGGGCATCTGGTAAAGGAGCTACAAACATGACATTGAAGAAGGGTTAAATATTGGGGTGGGAAGAGATACGAAGATGTAATCTCAAATGGCACAGGGTTTGTGTGGATTTGGGAGTCAAAATATATAGGTTCTAATCTTGATTTCATCACTTAGTTTTTGTCTGTATTTCAATGTTTTCATCTTCATTTGTGAAATAGGAATAATAACAGTACCTGAATCATAATTTCATATGAGAATAAAATAAATTTGCTATATATCAAGTGCTTTGAAGACTACCTACCCCATTAAAAATACAAAGAGTACAATGTCACCATTTTACGTTTTACTTGACAGTTTACAAAAATAAAACATTATAGCCTGAGTACATCTGAAAGATTTAGGACAGAACTTGGCTCCCTTTCTACATCTGTAAGACTCATTTTTCAGAGTCTAGCTAGTGGCCCCAAAATGGATGTGATCTTATATCTTGCTTTAGAATTTAGCTGAAGAATAAAGAGAGCATTGATTTGGTGAATTAATTAAGTGACTTTCAGTAGCTTCTACAAATGCTAACTCTTCTCACCTCTCCAGAGCAGGAGGAAAATGAAATCACTTGGGACGGATAAGATCACTGAAAGTTACTTGGGGTGTCCTGTGTTGGCCATCCTTTATGGTGGCTGGCATTGAAGTGATCTAATTGATTTTGTTCTGTGGCAGCTTGGAAAGTCCCAACATTTCTTAGCTTTCACACATGTTCTATAAAACCCCAATCATTTTTAGCTAGCAGTTTTATTATTCTGACAATTTTCCTTTTGGCAAATAATTATTAAGAACTTGAAGTACTATACTTGGATCGAAAGCATCATTTTTTTTCTCTTTTCAATTTTAATTAGATACTGAGTATTGATTCCCACAGGAAATGCCTCTGGGTCCTAATAAATACTTTGAGTAAAAGAATCCACTATTTAACCTTCTAATTCTTTCGTACAGAATTAAACTGTTCAATTGAACTTATATTCGTTAAGCTTTTAGACCTTCCATGTAATATGATGAACAAAAAATGTACTCCAACCTCAAAGTTCACACCTGCTGGGGGAGATAGAAAAGTATACAAAATTTTACCTAGTAAGATAGTATCTTATTACTTTTTAAATATGTATTCTTATAAAATAAGAGAAGATTTAACTTAGGGAATTGGATAATTCGTCATGCAGGTGGCATTTAAGGAAGAAGAAAATGTATTAATTGATCAGGTAAAGAAATGAAAGCATTCTAGACTGAGCAACCAGACTGAGCAAAAGGGCAGAATGGTCAGCTGGGCCAGCATGTGGCAAGCAGAGTGGAATATATGGAAAAGGAGGCTAAGAGGATTGCTTGGAGCCAGACTGTGAAGGGCCCTGAGTGTCTGCAGAAGTACAGTTAACCCTTGAACAACATGAGGGTAACAGGTGCTGGTCCCCCAATAGTTGGAAATCTGCATATAACTTTTGGCTTCCTTAAAACTTAACTACAAATAGCCTCCAGTTGACTGGAAGCCTTACTGATGACGGAACAGTCGATTAACACATATTTTGTATGTTGTATGTATTATATACCATATTCTTAAAATAAAGTAAACTACAGAAAATAAAATGTTATTAAGAAAACCATAAGGAAGAGAAAGTACATTTACTGTAGTATACTGTAAAAAATCTGCAAATAAGTGGATCTGTGTAGTTCAAACCCATGTTCAGGATTCAACTGTAGTTTGTTTTGTTCCATTGGCATAGGGGCATCCTGAGAAGTGACATGGTCAGGGCTGTTGGTTAGGAAAGATACAGTGATGGGAGTGGGGCTCTAAAGGGAAGGGGGAAAGTAGGGACACTGCTAGATATTCATTTTTCTACCTCATTCAGGTAGATTTGTCATTAACGCATAGAAAGCTCAATGTGTTTACAATCAGAATATTTAGAATATTTAGAATATTCTTTCTTGGAGTCTCAGCTTGCTGCTATGAAAACAGGTCATCAATCTGTGTTTACTTTAATAAATGTCTACCTAAATCTGGCCAAATTTACCCAAACCTCTTTAACTTCTCTTTTCTCTCTGTTCAGTAGAACTGAGGGCTTCATAAGGGAACCCACTACAACACCAGTCTCCAATTTGTAGCTTCATGAAACCTAAGCATTTCCCTACCCTCTACACCTAACTTACCTCCAACCATTGAGAGCAGACGTAAATCCAGGAACACAAAATTGCTCCCATTTTTTTTTTTCTTTCTTTACTTTTTACAATGTCGCAGGTACCATGTTATTCCCTACTCAGCTTCACACAGAATGGATTAAGAAATTCAAACAAATGTTTTAAGTGTCTCAAGGATTTATATAGTTGCTTCCATAGAGGTATAAAATGGAGCCATTGATATTTGGTATATTATAAAGATTACATGTCAAATCAGAAGGAAAAAAATTTGGTAAAATGAAAAAGGTAAGTTATCTATTCTGGGAGGGAGAGGATCTTCATTTGTTTCTCATACCAATATAAACTCCAAAGGATTGAACAATTTGCATGTAAAAAACACATCAAAAGCCTTAAGAATATGAGATGATAATATGGTTGCAGAATTTTATAATGTTGGGCTGGGAAAGGCCTCTCAAACTCTGAAAAATAGTAAGTCATAAGGGAAAAATTGATAAATCTGACTATAGAAAAATTAGGATTCATCTACCCCAGAAAGCAACCCATAAAACCACATAAAGTTTGCAAGACCAGACATACACCAGCACACAACAAAGTATTTCCAATGTTTATGATAAAGGGTTATTATCTATAATATACAAAGAGCTCCTACATGAATAACTGTTAAGGAGAACCTTCAACAATATGTAAACAGTAGTATTTCAGGAAAGCATACATGCTGATCCCACATCTTGGGTGACTTCTCTTCCCAATGCACTGGATTCACAACAATGACGTTTCCACCAATGTACTCACCGCTCATTCTGAGGTCATGAATCTTTGAAGAATCTGAGTGAAAGCGCTGAGAATGGAAAGTTATGAGAGCTAAATACAGTTGTTCTGACTCCTGAGGACTCAGGAACCCCACTTCAAGCCTTTGAGTTTGTTTATTTATCTGCAAAATGGGGATAATGATACTTACATACATCACTAAGTCATTAGGAAAATTAATGCACATTACTAAACCTTTGAGATGCAAGGATAAGCATTGTTGTGTGGGGGAGTGCAAGGCATTGTTGCTTCTCTGTAATCTGTTTAAGGAAATGCCTGATATTTATATTCCAATTCTGAAATCAAACATCTGATGCACTTTGGTTAACTCTTTTATGGAAATGTTTGTGCTAAGTTCAAATTTAGATGAATTGGTAACTATTAGTAAATTTTTTATCAGGAGGCTACATAAAGCTAAAAACACAGATTTCCCCCCACAATACATTGTACCTTTTTCTTTAGGTCGTTTAAGCATCTTAGAGTCTGGACAACCTGACTGCTTCAAGTATACAGTTTGGAGATGCACAGATTGTTGTATAAAATATACAAGTAAAAAAAAAGAAGAATGCAGATAACCCTCCAAATCACTTCCTTCCTTGGATTATGGACAGACACTCTTATCTTTGTAATGGTCTTTAGAAATCATTTCGTTCTGCCCCTCATTTCACAAATGAGGAACCTGAATCCAGAGTGGTTAAGTGACCTGCCCCAAAGGCACAGAGCTAACTAAAGACAGAGCTGGGATTACAACCTGTATCTCCTAGTTACTCCTGTAACCCCCAGTCCTGTGTTCTTTCCCCTCAGCTACCCAGAGCACCCAAACAGCAGTGGCAGATAGGGAGATAAGATACACATGGCTTAGATTTTGTCCAGAATCTTAGTAGCTATGTTAGATACAGACCATCGTCCTCAGACTTGATTATGCTAAAGGCTGAGGTGGTCAATAGAAATAATTTGGCATTTCAGTCCATCCAATCCTGCTGGGAATCTTTTGATTTTGTAAAAGATGACATTTGTTTACATATTGATAGAATATTATCAACATTTGAGTCTGTGAGGCCTAGATTTAGGGTTCAAATAGTTATGCTATCCTATTATTGTAAAAAAAAAATGATCCAATATTGACTTTCTGAGCAGTTATCCTTAATGGCATTTACTTTAGAGCATTGATTGCCAAGCCTGACTCATTCAGAAATGCCTCATGAGCTGCACAAAATACAGCTGTAGAGGTCACATCCCTGAAGAGTCTGATTCAGTAGCTCTGGGACCAGGTCCACCAATCTGTTTTTAAGAAGTACTCTGGATGATTCTCAGGGTCACCCAAGTTTTTGAATCACTGGAATAGAGCACAGATTAAGGAAGCAACAATCGGCTCTTCAATGTTGACTCTGAAGCTGTCAGTGGGTGTAGAATTTAAATACATGGTGCAAATAATTATAATTGTGTTCTGTAAGTAATTTCTTCTCTCTTTTTTTCCCTTGTACCCAGAGCTCATGTCGTTCATTACAAGCAGTAAGAAGTCATTTTTTCCCAATATTTCAGAAAAAAAAAATGAACATTATGTCTGACATAAATTTGTAGTGTCACAGAGTGTTGTCATGTTCTTGGACTCTTGAGATCAAATGATGTTTTTGAAAATATTTTTCAAAAAAATATTAGTGACTAGGGGCTTTAAAATAAGTGTGCCAATAATCACATCATCCTTTATGTGCATGTATTTAATGGGTGCAAAATAGGAGTAAAAAGGGAGGCAAATCTAAGTTCATGAATATATTTGCACACTTTATTTCTAAAGTTTATAAACTGATGTAGCCTGGCTTCTAATTTTCTTCTAGTCATCTTATCTTTTAAATTTTTTTAATGTTTATTTATTTATTTTTGAGAGAGAGAGAGCAAGAGAGCACAAGCATGAGTGGGAGAGGGGCAGAGAGAGAGGCAGAAGGAGAGAATTCCAGGCAGGCTCTGAGCTGTCAGCACAGAGCACGATGCAGGGCTCGAACTCACAAGCCATGAGATCATGACCTGAGCTGAAATCAATTTTTAACTGACTGAGCCACCCAGGCACCCCTAAATTTTGGAAAAAACCTAAATATCCACTTCCAGCTGTCTTGCCAGTTGTACCATTCAGGCAGGATACAGAGGGACATGGCTTTCCAAGTGGGGGGTGGGGAGTGGTGTTTTGATATAAATCTAATTGAATTACATAGAATACTCAGCAGTAACAAGAATATTCTAGTGAATCAAACAATAATCATCAGGGTGCATTTCATCCTCACTACATTATGGTAACCAAGGTTAGGCCAGATTCTACAATACAGTTTTTATGTATTTATATAAATATATTTTATGGCAGAGCTAACTGGTTTCTCAAACTTTAAGATTTACTCTTTCTATTTAAAATTTATTATCCATTTATAGAAAAAATATTGTAATTGAGCATTAATTAAAACTACATACAATAGAGAAAATAAATATTCAAATAGATAAGCTATTGTATTGATTCCATGTCCCAAGAAATAATGATGGAAAGAAGCAGTGCTTTTTTTTTTCCTTTTAAGAGCTTAAAAAAAAAAAAAATGGGCACTTTTCCCAGGGTTTCTATTTCCTGTACATAATATGGATGTTTGTCTTTACAAGTTAACGGGACCAAACGTTTTAAATTGATCTTTAACTATACTCTGAAAAATCCAATGGCTTATGTTGGCATAACTTTGTATTAAACTATTTCTCTGTGGAGAATAAGTTAAAAACTTTTTAGCTATCAGGCAGTGGATTTTAATTTTTACATTGAGGAACTATAACCATGGAGTTGAGTATTTCTTCCTAATTTCTAACTTTGTGTAGTCATTCTTAAAACTCCACATCTAGTTTAAAAAAAAAAAAAAAAAAAAAAAGGCCTTCCAAAAGCTTTCCCTGAAGTTTTACTTTTCAGTTGCAAAGTGTAAAATAACCTTCTGAAATGCCTTCTCTAAGTCCTGGTGGTGGTACAGGTTTGTGGTTTGTTTGGGGAGATTTTGTTTTGTTTTCAGGAGAGAGTGCACTTTCTTGTGAAAGAGACAAGGGAAAGTTTTACCTGTCTCTCTCCTGTTTTGTTTTTTTTTTCTTCTTTCTTTCTTTTTCTTTTAAAGATTGGTGATAAGGAATTCTAACTACTTAATGAGATGGGAGAGGCCTCACTCCATTGGAGTGAGGACTCCAGGTGGAAGTTGATGGATTGGACAGGTAAAGACAAGAGTCCCGCCCCCTCATGCCTATAGTTGGGTATATATTAGGGAACCTAAAATTATGTACAGAGAGAGAAAGAGAGAGAGGGACTTGAGTTCTGTTATCTTCTTAGTAGATTCCTATTGTCAGGGTCTCAGAGGGGGTGGGGGGGTTGGCAAAATCCTGGAGCCAGAAGAGAGGACAGCGGCATTGATCAATCTTACTGCTAACATGTTGTACCTGGAAAACAATGCCCAGACTCAATTTAGTGAGGTAAGGATTTTAGATTTTAGCACTCCATTTAGAGATGCTTTTTTCACTTTTTTTATTTTTAAACAAAAGCTTACATATTTGTGGTTCTTGGTCACCCAATGTAATGGTTTTGCAAATCGTGTATAGGAATCTCCTTTTCTTGGTAAATGTTTTCTGTGGTGACTGTAAGATTTTTTTTTTCCTTTAAGTGGGAGATGAAATAATAGGAGAAAAGACAAAAGAGAAATTTCTGGGTAATGTTATGTATTTGAAGAAACCCAATATGCAGGAGTTTGTAAAATCCCTTTTTGGAAGAACAGACTGGAAGAGAAGCTCACATTCTGCTAGATACATTGAAATGACTCCTCTGTTGTGTGCTCACGTACCAGTAAGATAAATTAGTTGACTGTGTCTTAACTCAGTTAAGTTCTCAGTTCTATCTCCAGACTTCATCCTAAAAGCAAATGAAGCTTTTTCAAAATAATCCAGGTGAGATTTTTTTTTTTTTTTTGTTAAGCCATCTTTGTTTTGAATCCTATCAATCTAGAGACCCATCGAAAATCTTCAGGGGACTTCACTAATGTTCCTATTGTCTGGTGATTGACTTAAGACTTTCACTGTGTAATTACAAAGTTATTTTTGGGCAATGCATGATTAAATATTTATACATGCGTACGTGGCAAATGTGTATCATAGCATATAGGATTGGAATTGATGATTTGGCTCTCTGATCTCTCCTCAAATTTGTCTCAGGGATTTAAACCACTGGGCAAATGGATATATGGGGAAAAAAAAAACTCCTGAAGAGACTATAAAGCTTTGAGGAAGTTTCCTATGGTTGAGGGAGGTCTAACAACAATATTAGTTTACATTCCTCAGAATAGGGCAGCTGTGTTGACACTAATCAGATTGGGGGAGGGGGGGACGGGTGGTGAGCGTGAGTTCAGTTTCAGATGAAAATGCTTGCAGGGGAATGCTTGGAAAAGTAGACTGGAGGACTGGAGGACTCAAACTGAGCTTCTTAAAAATCAAAACAAAGTGCATAGGACTCGGTGTGCACGGCAAAAGGAAGAATCGCACAAAGGGCAGCAAAGCAGGGCCTGCGTTGTCATACTGACCATGCTATTGTCTAGACACCTGAACTGTGTAAATATAGCAGGGGAAATATCGAGTTATCTACAGAAGGAAAAGGAAGTGCCTATTTTCCTTTAAAACATTCAAGCAGGCTTGCTCGTCCTCAGTGGAGAAACTCGAGTTTCTTGTTTGGCTTTAACATTGAAAGTTAGCTTAAAATGTTACCAAACAGTTAACCAAAAAAAAAAAAAAAAAAAAAAAAAAAATGGAGGTGACTTTAAAGATTGATCCCACCTTGGCGAGTTTTCATTACTAAATAAGTGGTCTGCCGGTCATCTCATATCTGACTTTATGTTTGTTAAGGAGCTATTTCACACGCATATTTATAAGTAGGCTGGGATCTGACTTTGGGTCCAAGTAGAAAGGGATAGAAAGAAAAGGTGGTTTAGAGATATCTGTAAGAAAAGTATGAAGATGCCAAGTGGAAAGTAATGAATATTTCTCATGAAGGAAAAAACTGTGTAAATGTGCATAGAAAATAACCTGTAGGAATGATTGCCTTTTATGGAGGCAAAAGAGTCATGTCATATGTGAGAGTGTAGCACCCTTATCATGAAAGAAAATACCTTTTCATGGTTTGCGTTTTTCAAAACTTTAGGTGAATGTGTATAGTCAGGTGCCCAAGTGATCTGTTTTCTCTTAGAGTGCTTTTAATGTGTATAGAGGATATCTATGAAAAAATATGGCTGAATTTCTCTAACTTCTTGCCTCTTTTTGTGTGTTGCCATTGTGAATTGTATATCCTTCCAATAATGTGTATATTATGCATAATTTTTATAGCTTGATTTTCATTCTATTACTTAAGCACAGCTTTCTTTGCTGTATAGTGTTATGTTTTAATATCTAGTCCTCCGTAAAAAATGCAATTCTATATCTGACTATACAAAATATCCTGGGACCGCATGGCCCTGAGAATCTGGGAATTTAATATAAAAGTTGTAACGTTTCTTAATTTATCTTAAGATAATGTTTCTTAGTAACCCTTGATACAGAAAGAGTGATCTATTATCCCACAAAAATTGTTAAAAATTGGGTAGGTTAAGAATAAAAGCCATCTGGCTGCCCATGAGAATGAAAATTAGTTTGAAACAATAACCCATTCTCTGACTTCAAATAGTTTTTAAAATTAATTTCCTAGTAGCTTCTTTGGGTTGATAAAGACAATGTAAGAACACTGTTCTTTCTCTACCCCTTTTTCCACATCTTTGCAATTTTTTTTTCCCTCCAAGCAGAGCTAGATTTTGGGAAACTGTTAGTGAACACTTAGTGAAAGGGTCTGGAAGGGAGGAGAACATGGGCAGGATGTAACAGGCAGAATTTCCCTTGGGTTACAAGGGAAAGAGGCTTCAAGGA
This sequence comes from Panthera uncia, assembly GCF_023721935.1. NCBI lineage: Eukaryota > Metazoa > Chordata > Mammalia > Carnivora > Felidae > Panthera > Panthera uncia. The sequence goes on along the minus strand of NC_064810.1, from coordinate 76,374,672 downwards.
AGCACCACTCTGGTGTGTCAGGCGCGGAATGACCCTGCCTCTGGGACTGGTCTCAGTCTTGGAGAAAGAGTCTCAAAAGAAGGGAAATACTTCACAGATTAAGTTTCAGTTCAACCTTCTTGCCAAAAACCCCCACAAAAAAAACAAAAAAAAAACAAAAATGAAAAACAAAAAACAAAACTGGGCTGTGTGCGTGCATGCATGTGTGCGTGCAAGAGAGAGAGAGAAAGAGAAACAGAAAGAGACTTCCAAACTCCTCCTTAGAAGGACATTTAGGACATTTTTATTAAAAATGTCTGTCTGGGTTCCTGTGTGAAGATGGAAAGGTACTTTAGTGAATGGGTTCCAGTATTCTAGAAGTAAATGGGACTTCAAGGCTCCTATACAGAAACACCTCATTTTATAAATCGGGGTTGATCTCTCTCTCTCTCTCTCTCTCTCTCTCTTTCTCTCTCTCTCTCTCTCTCTCTCTCTCTCTGTCGTAGAGAGAGGTATAGGTGGATAAGTGAGTCCTGTTGACTTACTTGAACCTTTTTCTCTTTCACACCAAGAGAGACAGAAAGCATTCTGAAAAGAGCTTTTGTGATTCATAGTAAACGCTCCAAAAAAGTTTCCTTAAAGAACTGATGTGCAAATCCACTGGAAAAAGGGAAAAAGTCTTTCCTCCCTCATACAGTCTCCACGAGACATTTTTCCCATGGGAGTGATTTTTTTCTCTTAATAGTTAATAAATGTATTATCTTAAGCTTTTTGATGTTTAGCACCATATGTAAAATCATAGTAGGTCGGAAGCAGAATCTGCAGATTTAATTCAGCTGTCAGCCAGGCTGTGTTCCTCTTTCCATGCTGTAGTCTTAGATTGTATTGCTTCTTTTACAACTGGTTGCCCTCAAGCCCAGAGGGGACTGGGAGAAAGAGATCTTAGATCACAGATGAGAGACCATACCTTCTTTTGCTACTATTGGAAAAATGAGTGGTGATAATATATCACTTATCCTTTACCTAGATAAGGAAAAAGCATGTTTGTTTTGTTTTGTTTTTTTGTTTTTTTTTTGTTTTTTTAGGAGAGCAGTGATCCTCAACTGGGGTGTGGAGAGTATACTGAGAAACATGAATGAATGTCTGGTTAGCTATGGCAACCAAAAAAATATTGGTTGCTTTTTCACCATGCCACATACATCTTCTGAAAGCAAAGTTACTAAATTTTCCTCAGATGATGAATAATATCAATTTGGATTCTGTATTCTTCCCATGAAGGGAGGATCTGTCTGAAGTTAGGAGATGTTACATTAAGGAAGGCTATGGGTCAAACAGTTAAGAAATGTGTTGCCCCAAATGTTCCCAAGCTTTCTTTGAGGTGCGTGTGATAGCTTTGAGTGAGATCTGAGCTTGTGGGATAGAGGAGTATAAGTACAAGTCCTCCTTTCATAGTAATATTTTGAAGTTAAGCTCCCCCCATTGAATACACTATTTATTCTTTGAGTCAGTTTATGTCAGTAAATAAGAAAGAATAAACACAGATACCAGAAGACCCCTCTGTAGTCTTATTATTTTGAAGATGAAAAGTTTTCCAAATGATGGACTCAGAATTCTCTTTTGAATGTATGAGGAAAAAAGTCAGATGTCTGATGTAGCATTATTATTCAGCACCAATGTGGTGGACTGAGTTGCTTATGCAGGACATCCGACAGAGTAGTGGATTTGGCTTCTGAAAGAAAATGGATTGAAGTGTCAAAATTAAACAGTTGATGCAAACATTAGGTTATGAATTTGAGTCCCAATCTTCTCTTAAGAACACAATTTGGAGGCGCAAAAAAATAGTAAAGCGTAGATTATTAATGTACTAACTCTGTAAACATCTTATAATTTTCACTGATACCTTTTGATGAATTTGAATTTCATCAATATTCGTGAGTGCTAGTATGGGGAGAGGGAAACTTTGGTTAGAGGACCGCCTTACTCTTTTCACAGAAATGTTTCCTGAAGCATCCGTTATATAGAAGATGGTATGTAGGAGGGGAAGAAACAGTTCCTACACCAAGAAGTTTACAGTTCATAGAGGAAATGAGTACATAGAGTTATAATACAGGGCAGATCCTCATTGTCATATGAGAAGTATAAGCAAGATATATAAAGGATCAAAGAGAAAGAGAGTACCTTGAAACAGGAGGATCAAGAAAGTCTATATGTATAAGTAAATTGCAGCTGCACTTGTAAGGTTGGGTAGAAATTTCTAAGTCCTTGAAATATGAGAGGGAAGGAGGATTTAGGGTGAAGAAACAAGCATCAGCAGAGGCACAGAGCTGGGGTGAATGCTGGTGTGCCCAGCAATGTCAAATAGCTCAAATGGAAGTGAAAGCATGAAAAAATTAGGAAATAAAGTTAGAAATATAAGACAGTGTCTCATGGAAGGCCAAATCACATTTAATAGTGTGGCAGTGATGAACCATGGAAGGATTTTGAACAGAAGAGTGGTATAATTGGAGCTGTACTAGGGGAACACTTGTTCAAGACAGCCTAGAAGTATAAAAATGCATTTCTCTGCATTGCACATTGGCCATCTTGCAAGAATATCCATTACTTCTCTGGGAACTTTGGAAGGGTAGAAATGGGTCATGTCTAAAGTCTTATAGAACTTATACACTCTCTGTGCATTACTCTCTTTAATAGCTATGGTCCCTGCCATGGATAAGTTGGAAACAATTGGTTTTGGTTTGTCCTAATTTATGCATGCCATTCAAATGTAATTATGAATAGCACCACTTTCTCTTTCAAAAGTGTTCCACTTAGAAGACAAAGTATATGATCACCCTACAAATGAAGGCCCACTCTTTATTTCATTATCTCCTCCACCCCCACCCCAAAATGGAAAAGTAGTATAAATTTGTTGGTAAACAGATACAGAAGTTTTGATATCCTATCCACAAACCATTTAGATTATTTCCACCACGAAAGAAGCATTTCCTTACAACCCAACATTTACTAGGGGCTAATTAAGTACAGTCATATTGCTAAGCAGTGTAAGGAAAGCAGAAGTGAACAGTTGTAGCCTCTGGTGTCTGAGAATTCGCAATTCTAGGTGAACATAAGGTACAATGAATGACTTCAGTATGAAACAGAATGTGGTAGGAGACACTAAAGACTTTCAAAGACAATGAAATGGTTTCACACTGCTCAGGTTGAAGGTAATATTTTATGTAGTTTGAGGACCAGAATTCAGCCAAGTTGCAGAAGGAAGGTCATTCTGAGTAGAGTAAAATTAATAAAAATACAAGGAAAAACTGCATAGGACCAGATGACCAGATGCTAATATACCAGCATGATACATTGACTTGAAAAGAGAATGTTGATTTAAACACAGATCTGTATTTAGCATGTATGTCAAAATGGAAAGCTGTTGTAGAAATAGCAACAAAATATGGTAGGGACTTCCATGTTCTGAGAACTAGAACCTATGAATGTTTTGAAGGCATGGACAAGGTTCAGAATCCATGATTCAAAACTTTGTCTACATGCTGTAGGAGTGACAGGTGTCATCCTGCAGGGAAGGAGAAAAAATAGCCCACGTGATTTCTTGGGCTAGGTGAAGTTGAGAGTTTCCTGATCCCATTCCTTAGACCTCTACAGAGACAGATAAATTATCTTATCCTTATAGGGGCTCAGTAATTACATTGTTATTTTTATTTTTTACTTTTTTTTAACATTTATTCATTGTTGAGAAACAGAGCACAAGTGGGTGAGGGGTAGAGAGAGAAGGAGACACAGAATCTTAAGCAGTCTCCAGGCTCTGAGCTGTCAGCCAAGAGCCCGATGTGGAGCTTGAACTCACAAACCAGGAGATCATGACCTGAGCCGAAGCTAGATGCTTAATGGACTGAGCCACCCAGGCACTCCAGTAATTGCATGGTTAAATTAATCAAAGCTGGAACAGAATCCAGACTGGTTGCTTCTATTAATTAGGATTAACTTTATTAAATAGTCATCTTAGAATCAGGATGAGAAAATCATTTCTCTGGTTACTGCTCGAAATGCAAATAGTAATCCCGGAGGTAAATGTGAGAGAATATACCAAGTATGATATTTTTCCAACATGAGAATCCCAACCAGGAAATAACAGAGCAGAAGCAAATGTGAATGTCTCATTTAAGAAACAAACACCCTGCCCCCCCCACCCCCAATTAAACAAAAACAGCAATTAAAAAAGTCAACATTTTGGAATCCCAAATTAAAAACTCTTTGCCATAAATATCTCAAATTTCATTTTGGTTGAGGTGACATATTTGCATTTGAGATTTGAACAGAAATATTGAGGGAAGACGTGTCTTCACCTTCACCCATATTAATATCCTTTCCTTCCACAACCTCCTTCATCACTTCCATCTCATGTAGGCAATTACAGAAATAATGGAGGGGTAGGTGAGGGTGGGCTCAGGGTGGGAGATGACTCAGTGACTTGATTTAAATGTAAAGGGGAGTGGGTAGGAGGGAGAACTGGCCTCAGTGATAAGTGGGGGGAGAAGTCCAAGCTTATATCTCATCCCTTTGTCTTCCTTACAAACCTAATCCTCCACTAACAGAAAGTGGATTTTGAAAATATCCAATATCGAAATGTGGTTGTGCTGATTTCATCTTTGTGCAGACATCAGGGGACACAGCAAAGTAACATCAACGACCACATTGCTTACAACCTCCTTTGCAGAGCAAAGTGGTTAGAGGGAGTGTCTATAAAGTCTTTTCTTTCTACTTCCCTGTATTTGATTTTCTTACTTGGTCTGATACTAGAGCACATCTATCCCATTCAAAAGGCATACCTTTTCATACTCTGGAAAAAACAAAAACAAAACACACATCTTGGGAAGCTCTCATTTCTAAATGTATTTCTTACTTGATAATGACTAAGTTTATACAATCTGCTCAGGTTTGCTTTTTCAAAGACAAGGTAAAATCAGGCTGTCATGTCCATTCTGAGATGGCTTTGCCAGGTAATACTTACCTGTCAATTTAAAGTTCAGTAACTGGTGTTAAGGTAAAGCACATATTGGTTCTAGGTGAGGGAATATTGGCAAGAAGAAAACATTTTTGGAATGTTAGTGGATGTGGGTAGAGTGTAAATTGATATCTCATGCAAAATGTGTGAGCTGAACTGCATCTTGTCTGTGTTTCTTAAATGGTAAAAAAAAAAAAAAAAAAAAAAAATCCTATAAAAGCTGAAAGAGGGAATTTTGAGTCAAGCTGTAGTGTGTTGCCAGGGGCGGAAATTTACGAAACACTCTCGTCAACTCTTCTGGAAACACTACAAAAGAAATGGTTCTACTTTCTTATTGGTGCTAAAGCCACTAATAGGTGCACCTTAGTGTCATACCACTATGAGAATTACCACCCCCAAAGTCAGCTTGCCTTGGAAAGAGCTCTGTACAGGCATTTTCTTTTTCCTTTCAAGCTTGCGCAAAAACACCCAAAGGGGCCATTTCCAATCCAGGCAGTGAGCTTTCTCAAGTTTATTCTTTCTCAGATCACAGAGACAATGGAGAATATGCCCTGTTTACTCAAATCAGTCTGGATTAGTGTCACTCTATTGATGGAATCAGAATTAAAAGGAAAACCATTACCCTCTCAACCAACGGGCAACATCAGATGTTTTGGGAATGGCTTGGTTATTCTTAAATGGACCATGTGAGACTCTGTCACCAGACTAAGGTTGGGGACTCCACGGGCGTACACACAGAGAGAAATGGTGACCCTGGGTGAAGCAGAAAGCCCAGAATAAGCCTCAGGCTGGGAAATTATTTCAGTAGCCAGTCCCAAAGTATCTGAAAGGCTGCAAAACAGAACAGTAAGTTTCCAGAAAGGGTATTTTTCCTAGCTTTTTTCTAACCCCCAACACCAGCCCCCAGATATTTATCTTCAGATCAGATTGTTTCCAGTTCTTAAGACCCTGCTGGGAGGCTGCTTCACCCTTAACATTTTCTCAGAACTGCCCCCCTCCCCCAATTCAGAATAACTTCTCCCTCCCCTGAGCTTTTGTGCACTTCTCTGTTCATCCTTCACTGCTCTCTGGGAGGCCCAGATGCCTTCTCCCCAATCCTGGTGGGTAGGGCACGTGCAGTACTTATCTCTGTATCCTCTCCAGGGCCACCCAGTGATGTTCCTGAATGTGATGGAGACATGTTCTGTTGCTGTTGCATGAAGGGGTATCTTCAAATAAAAACGTGGCCTATAATATATACTTTTACAGAAATGGCTCTTTATAACTAACCTGTGCAAAAAGTAAAGTGACTTCAACGTTGCACAAACCTTGTCTCCACCTGTACATTCTGAATCATATGGTTTTCCTTGACATCTTACAAGTCCCTCTCCCTCTCTGTCTCTCTCTCTCTCTTTCACGAACGCTGGTATTTATTTCCATTATACCTTAAGTGGCAAGAAAGTTTTTAAGACAGGGAAGTTTCCCAAGTAAGAAATGACTTATACTCTGACAGAGGTAAACAGTATAAAGTGTGTGCTGCTTTCATTTAATGGATTACCCATGAGGACAGAGAATGTGTTTGATTTTTTAAAAAACTGAATAGATTAGATTGTTATCTTGCTTTGCAGTCACTTCTTAAAAGTGTTTACTTGCTTCCACACTGATTAATTTTGTCCCCTGATTCATTTTGTCCCCTGCATGTCTCTTGGTCATCACCAGAGATTTGGGTGGTTTGCTCTGGGTGAATAAGCTTGATGATTTGCAAACACTTTCCTGTTTTATTTTCAATGGTGTTATTATCACTAAAGGATGTCTGAGAAATCTTTAAGTCATTTTGTTCTTAACCGTGGTGTCCTAGTTTTTTGTTTGTTTGTTTTTTCGTGTTCAAATAAGACACCAGGGGCTGTTGTAATTATTAAACTGATTGATTGTTACTTTCGTGATTGAGTAAATAGGATGAAATGAATAGATGGCTGTCTTTTCAAAGTAAGGCATGTCTTCTGCATAGCTGGAAACTTCGGTTTTATTTTGCAGTTAAAAGTGACAGCTTAAAGGAACACTCCAATGTTATGTAAGTCACCGTGTCTAATTACAAAGCGTAGTAAATCACTAAAAACTTTCATCTCAAATACAATGAAAAATGTAGCAATCAGCAAAGAACTTGACAAGCAAGAGGAACACAGAAACAGTGTTTCTCATTTGAATATATATAGGATAGTAAAACTGAGTAGTGCACTCCTTGTTTCATGCTTTACTTTTCTATCTGCAAAGAAAAGCTAGTGTTTCAACCTCTCTGTGTGTATTATAAAGTCAGGGAAATGAAGTCATGAACTTAGACCATTTGCAAGAAAATGGTGCGTGTCTGATAAAGTACAATCTCCGTTCCTCAAAACATACACTGTAAGCCCTTAATTATGGCATTATTCTAAACTGACTTCTAGCTAACAGGGCAGAAAATCATGGAAATCAGAGAGGGAGGGACAGACTTTGTGGCCTATCCACCAGAAACGAACGTCTTACTCTAAGCTTGTTTCCGGGTGGTTTCTTCCCAAAGAAATCTGCATTCGGTCACAAGCACCGTCCGTAGGAAGTGAATAATTATATGGCCACAAAGATTTGGATTCTGACTGCTGACCTAGATGCATTAGGAACAAACTCGAGGCCATGAGGGAAAAGACACTGCCCTGCCACGAAAACGTGTATGTGTTTGTTTTAAGGAAGTAGGAGCTCATTAATAAACTTTCCAGCTAGGTGTGAGCTACTGAGTATTACTCACTGCCTTATGAGTGACAGGACTGGCTATTCTGCTACTAGTTCCCATAAGAGCTGAAGCTAAAAGCACAATCCCACCTACCAAAACAAAGCAGAGCCCAGAGTAAAGGTCATAGAGATTATTTGCAGATGCACCATGACATTTAGTCTGCAGTAGTGTGTAAAGACATGAAGCTGATTTGAAGGCAGGCTTCCTTCAGCATAAAAGTCAACAGTTAGGCGCATTAGAATAAAAAGAGATATCTTCTGAAAGTGCTTTTTACTGGAAAATATGTTGCATTTATTCTTTCAATAAATATTTCCCGAGCAGCCACTGTGGCTCACACGCCGTGGCAGACGTGAGACCCGGTGATGAACGAGATACAATCTCTCATAGATTTATGCTGTAGCAGAAAAGACCGATATTTAAAAAATATATATATGTATATGTATACATATATATATTTGCACAAATAATTTCAGTTATAATGATGCGATGTCGAGGGAAAGTCCGAGCAGTAAGACCATGTGAAACAAAGGGGAATGCCTACCTGGGTGAAGAGGGCTTCTCCTGGGGAGAATGGCATTGAGCTAAAACTACAAGACAACTAGGATACAGCCCGCCAGTGGGAGGGGGCTGCGGACTGAAGGAGTCTGCCTTTGAAAAACTTGAGGAGTGCCTGTTTGCAGGCTGTTTAGTGAGCAAAGGAGAGAGTTTCAAATAGTGCGGCGAGGCCACTGGCAAGACTTGGCGGTGGGGGGGGGGGGGGTTACTCTAAGACAGTTGGGACCTGCCCATGGTCTTCAACTTGAGAGAGACATGATCTCATCTACACTGAGCTGCTGGTGGCAGGCTCCGAGGAGCTGGGTCTCTCACTGTCTGCAGTTATACACAGTCTAAGAATGGTTAGTTTTATATCCTGTCCTTAAAATGGACAACTGTTTTTTTTTTTTTTGTTGTTGTTGTTGTTGTTGTTTTTTAAGATCTAGAATGGTATGCTTTCATTGAATGTAAGTTTTAGATAAAAATTCCAGGCAGAAATCTGAGGGACTCAGATTTACATGCAATCGGAATGAAAGGTAAGTAAGCAAGCGGGTTCTCAAGCCAGATTGACCGGTTTCTCATTCGGGCTGTGTTGCTTACTACCTTGAGCAAGTTACTTAATCTTGCGGGGCTTCGGTTTCCTCATCTATAAGTTATGTATAAAACATGGGATAATAATGCCACCTAGCTCATGAGGATTAAATGAATGAGCAGAACTTGAAGACTCTAAAAAACATACGTAAGGACTCAGAAAGATTATTCGTAGTAGAAGGAGTAGCTACTATTCTTTTTGTAGACAGGATTGGATATGGATGCTCCATACGTTTCAGACTTTTAAAACATTTGAATGGTCATTGTTTATTGAAACGGCTGTGTCTTCAGTTTCACATCATGGTAAACAAAGCTATCCTCTGTTATACAATGATAATCACATTTAATCACTCCAGCTGATTGAAGTCATGATTTCTGATATGGCCTACACAGATATATTACAAAAATTATTTTTAAATACCTTAAACTCATTTTAAAAACCAATGAAACATTATCGATGATCTTCTAAAATCACCATGGTATGCTTTCCATATAAGTGACCTAACCTTCACTGAAAATTTTCATTACTATGTACTGTCTTCCTTTCACGTTACCACTTCTGCTAAATAAAGCTATCAAAATAGTGATTGCGAGAGGCTGAAAATGTCCTCAAACATATTTTTTCCAACTTTGAAAAAATTGGAACTCTGTATATTTTTCCTTAATATCCGCATCTAGAAGTGATTGAATTTAGAATTATGCCTTTCTGCTAAGCCCCATGCCGCCTTGGTATGTTGATGGTGACAAAGCCCTTTGAAGAATTTAGATGCTTGTGATTATAATTTTGCTCATTTGTCATTACTGAAAAGGAGTACTGACTGAAATAAGAACCTGAAGTTTATTTTTTCTTGGTTGAGCTCTCCACAGTGTGAATTCAGTAAATTTAGGCTGAGTTTTAACCTCAACATGGTCCACCACCTGGATTTGCAAATGCTGTTGTCCAGTGTTTTTCGGCATCGCTGTCCACCTGATCAGCCAACTGTGTAGTTATTCATCTCACCTGAGGTTGTCTGGCATTGGCTTTTAGGGAGCTCTTTCCTGAGTTACGGAATCTCGGGCCTCAAAGGAATCTCGGCACTTTGTGTCAGACCATAAAGCATTCTAGTAAACTCTCTGCCTGCTGCCAGAAGTTCCTGTGCGCTTAGGTGCTTTATTCTTACAGGCTGTTTATTGTAAGGTATGAGTACACTTTACCTCGAAGCATGTGCTTTGGGGGATCATTTGGAAGATAAAAGAAGCTAAATATTTTACAAGGAACAAAATCTGGTCTTGAGAAAAATCAGATGCTGAATATATTCTTAAGGTTGAAAGATGGTACTTCAACTTGACGTTGTTATACAAATATCTTCTTGGCCACAAATGGAGCATTTTAACTCAGTTGTGTTCAATTCTAGCATAAAACAAGCCATCATTCTTTCAGGTGAGGCAGGCAATAGAAAACTAAAAAATGACAAGCATTTCTCCCTACGGCAGTGCTTGTTGAAAAGTCACCATCCTGCTGATATTTGGGGATGAAGTATAGCACTGTCTACTAGAGCATATTCGAATGAATGCTTTGTAAAGCCAGGGTCACAAGGAAAACTGCTTTCTTTTCCCAGGAGGGGCTTTAGAATGTTCACGAGAGCTCCTTCAGGAAACCCAAGGTGAAAGGTTTAATCAGCTGAGGAAAGTGTATGCATGCTGCTGATTTCTAGGCTTGGCTTGGTAAATCTGGATAAATAAAAAAGCAGGTTATCTCATGTTTTGAAAGTAATCTCATGGCACTTTAATATAGCTTTGTGGAGGAGTGTGGTCATCCATCAGAATGCTTTTATGTTTGATCATGAGATTCAGTCTCCTTGTAGGAAACTAAGGTCCAGGTGGTTCATGTACCTTGCACAGAGTTTTCAGCACATTAGTGGCAGTGTTGGGACTTAGATCCCACATCACCAAGTCTAGGTTCCAAGTTCTGTTCCATTACTAGGATCCATTCAGGAATGGTAAGTCCTAAAGAGGATTCAATTCCCTTCCCTAGCCTTGTCTAATAATCAGTCAAAGATTATAAATATAATTTCTTCCAAATGAAATTTGGGCAACTTGTTTCCTGTGACAAGGAAACATTTAAAAATTTGTTTAATGTTTACTTATTTTTGAGAGACAGAGAGAGAGAGAAAACGAGTCGGGGTGGGGCAGAGAGAAAAGGAGACAAAATCCAAAGCAGGCTCCAGGCTCTGAGCTGTCAGCACAGAGCCCGATGTGGGGCTTGAACCCATGAGCCGTGAGATCATGACCTGAGCTGAAGTCAGAGGCTTAACTGACTGAGCCATCCAAGCACTCCTAAATGGAAGTAAATTAATTTCGATTACATATCCTGACAGCAACCTCTCCTATTCCTGATTTGGCTTTAATTCCTTTTCTTCTTATTTTTTGAATTAACCTCTTGCCATAGACTGTTAGCTCTTGTTGCCATGCTGCCATAAATTAGCTATTACGGATGGTAATGTCTAGTAAATAGAACTTATCACATGTCTCTTATAAATTGGAGGAGAAAGTTTTCAGAAACACAAATTATATCTAAGTCCCTCTTTCCATTGCACTGGTCAAATGACTTGATGGGGATCCTTTTTTTTTTTTTTTTTTATGCTAAATTCTTTTTTTTTTTAATTTTTTTTAACGTTTATTTATTTTTGAGACAGAGAGAGAGACAGAGCATGAACGGGGGAGGGGCAGAGAGAGAGGGAGACGCAGAATCGGAAGCAGGCTCCAGGCTCTGAGCCATTAGCCCAGAGCCCGATGCGGGGCTCGAACTCACGGACCGCAAGATCGTGACCTGAGCTGAAGTCGGACGCTTAACCGACTGAGCCACCCAGGAGCCCCGATGCTAAATTCTTTTATATTAAAGTACTTATTACATTGTCAACCCAGGTATTCAATATTGAGTTTTATTTACAGTGATATATACTGACACAGTATTGCTGAGCAGATAAGAAGAAAATTTAGGTTCATATTATGTTCAGAGTTTAAGATCATTTAACAGTGTAACCCAGGGGGGAAAAAAATAGATGAAACTAAATAGGGATTGCATTTATAGGGCACTCTTACAGCAGTGTCCACTCAGGAAAAAAAAAATCTAATCTTCTGTATTATAATTCTAATAATCCATCCAAATTGAAGTTTAGTGAAGAAACAAATCAGAGCCTATAGATGGCTATGAGAATGTGAAGGGTGTAAGAGAGGAGAAAAACAAGAAAATACTTTTATCTGTATTTGGTAATACTACTTATCTAAACTTACTCTTTCCTAATGGTAAAAGCAAGCAGTTTAAGATTCAGCCCCTGGGTATCCCTACACTAATCATGACAGCTCCGTGTTTCAGAACACCCCCAATTTGTTCTGTGATTACCAGGAGTATAAGTCTCTGTGACCAAGGTGTGTTTCATCCTTTCTGCGGTCAGATCAACTAGTGTGTGATGAAACTGAATATATTCCAGTTACAGATGCTGGTAAAAAACCTAGGGTCCAGGTGGTGAGTCTTCTGTTTCAAAGTTATTTTATAGGAAATGATGCATCTGTTTGAATTCAGAGGAAATCAGTTGTTTTACTTTATCAGTCTTACAGTAGACTTCAGACAAGTTGTGTTCATTTTGCCTTTCAGGTTTTGTAGAAACAAGGCCGTCTCCTCTTTCAGACATGATAGGGTAGATATGTGACATTTTTATTCATTCATTCATGCATGCATGCTTTCATTCATTCATTGAGTGTCTACAGAATATATTAAGTTTATTTCAAAATCAAGATGCCTCATGGTTTAGAAAGGGACAATCTAGTTTCTATTTCATTTCAAATATGCTAATAGTTTTTATTACATCAGAACACATGGGACATAGTCGACCCCATACAGTTCTTCTAAGGGCAGCTTTTTGACTGATGTGCAAGTGCCATGTTCTAACTTTTCACACTCTTTTACTGGTCACTGTAAATAGGCATTACATGAACATCCAAGAATAACACTAGATCCCCACCCCCTATATTCATGGAATTATAGTAAAGAAGGGGCACAGGCATTGCTCCATTCATCCCATCAGCTTCACTTTGGTGGAAAATAAGGTATAAATATTGTTCTCATTAACCTGGTGCAGAGCTAGCTTCATGGGCATACAAGGTATGTAGTAGCAAGGGGTGCTGTGCTTTGTTTAATGCTCTGCTATCACCATTTTTTTAATGTTTATTTTTTTTAATGTTTATTTATTTTTTTTATTTTATTTTGAGAGAGAGAGACAGAGAGGGAATGGGGCGGGGGTCGAGGGGGGGGGTGCAGAGAGAAAGAGAATACCAAGCAGTCTTGGGACTGACAGTGGGGCTTGAACTCAGGAACCATGAGATTGTGACCTGAGCTGAAATTAAGAGTCAGACTCCTAACCAACTGAGCTAGCCAGGTGCATCACCATTTTGAAACTTAATAATTTATGAACAAGAGGGCCTGTATTTTCATTTTGCACTGAGTCATGCAAATTATTTTGCTGATCTGGCCTATGGAGGACTTGTTCTTCTCGGCAATGTTGATCTGCCCCTCAGCCTCCAATGCTGCTCTGTCCACATGTCCACTCTCTTGTCAAATCAAAGAGGCAAATAAGAAACTTCTCTCGTTGTTGTTAACTAAATGCTTTTTAAATTAACTTCAAAAGGACTGTTTCCCATGGCAGGCTTATGACATCGATTTTTAATAAAGTTAAGCAAAGTATCCAAGCAGATTTCCTTTCATGGAATTCTTTGGGTTTGTTCTTGTTTGTATTTTCAGCTAATTAATTTAAAGTTAGTAGTGCTGGTTTTGTACTTTAGATTTTTTTTTAAGACAATTGAGTATACTACTTGGTTATGTTTCTTTAAAGTAACATTTAAGAAAGGTTTGCATTGAAATGTGTTTTTCCATTTTTATCTTGGATAGTGAGAGGCTCTTTGTCTAAACCTGAGAATTCCAGCTTTATGATGCATAAAGAAACCTAGGCAGTGGAGGCACACTCTGTTATTATTAAGTAAAATTTTTCACCTAAACTGATTGGAATTAAAAATGATGGCATTTAAAAGCCCAGCCATCAGCACCCACAGTGCTGTTAATGACTGGGAATAAGGCTTCTGTTTCTTTAGAACCACCCATTATGTTCAGCCTCACCGCAGTCCCAGGGGTCTCCTAGGTGCCTCTGAAGTGAATGCATTTTCCCTTTCTCTTAAGTCCTTAGCGAAGTGCTGAGTGTTTGCTCACTGGCTTTTAAAGCTGGTCCCAAAACTTTTCTCTTTACATATATCAAAAAAAAACAAGAGTTTTCAAAGGGCTATGTTTCTTTGTTCTCATCCAAGCCCACAATTAGCTGAAGTTCCAATTCTGCATAGCTGGAAGGAGGAGGGAAGGGTGGCTCAACAGGCATTTTACTGCCTGTGAGAAAGTGCTCGGCCCAGTTTCTTTGTCCTTTATGTCAGGGCCCGCCGCTTCCCTAATTGTACTGCTGTAGGGAAGCACGTGCCTCTGGGAGCATTATCTGATTCCTCCCGGACGTTCAGGAGGGCTTTGCATGCTGACCCTTAACTTGAACACAAATAATATCTTTTCAATCCCATTCCTCCTCTGCTGCTGCAGGCTTGGATACCTGGGGACTTTGAAATCAGCCTGGGGGTGGGGAGGTGGACGCTTTGTGGGGCCTCGGGGGTGGGGTTTTATTTTCTTCTCCCCTCCTCATCTCACCTGCAGTCCTGCCTCACCTGTCAAGAGGGGAGAGCTGAAGATGGAAAGAAGGAGGGGGGGATAGGAGCTGCCGAAGTCAGAGGGGAGAGGAGGCAAGACAAACAGCTGCTCTTGTCAGCATGGGGATAAGTGTCAAGAGATTAATAGTTATTTGAAGAGCAAATGGGGACGTGGCATTCGGCAGTGGAATGTGAAAGTATAAATGTAATGGAATGGGCATGCGGCCTTTAACATTTAGACAGATGCTCTCTGGACTGAAGGGAATGGCAGAGCTCTTTGCTTCTCCCCCGCCATGTAAAATACCAAAAGTTTGGTTAAATAATTTAGTTTCATTAACATTTTTGTTAAGTGTCTATTGCTTTTGTAAGTTTGTTCTTCTCCATCATTTTACTGGGGCTAGGACTCTCAGAGTTCTTTTTCCAGGGAGAAGCCAGTCTCCTCGGTGCCCACAAGACTGTTTTTTCTCTTCTTGCTTTTGCTTGGTTTCCCCTTCACTCCCTTGAAGAAACAATGAGATTAACCTGTACAAGCAAACCTGTCCCATACAGTGGTTGCCCCTTCTGGAAATGTGTCCAGTTTGACTCAAGTTTAGGAATGACTTGAATTATCTCCTCAGGCTGACAGGTGTGATGGTGCTGGGCAGGGCCCTAGACTCAGAGTCAGAAGATTTGGTTTCATAATTCCCACTCTTTGCTTATTAGCTGATGCTTGAGCAAATCACTCCCCCTCTCCGATAGTAATATATTTTTTTTTTTTTTTTGCGGATTAAATGAAAAGTTAATCCATTCTTTCCGTACATGCAGATTTAATGAAAAGTTAATTCATTCTTTCCATATACCATGCACAGAATGCCTACTGTAACCATTTGCACAGAAGGCATAAGACATCAGGCAGCAGAGTTACCCGAACTAATGTGCGCCTCAATTACATCAAATATAGAATGTTTATTATAACTAAGTGATATTTCTCTTACACATGTTCTACTCTGGCAAAGAACAAACTGCTGCAAAGAAAATGAAAGAACAGAGGAAAAATGAGGCTGTGTTTGGATGATACACTAGCATGTTACTTTTAAAAGCATATAGGTGGCTCACCCTTACCTTGCTACCGATGCTTCGCCAGTCTTGACGAACTGAGACCTTGGTCGGGGGTTGGGGGGCACTCTTGGTACCCTGGGACAGAATTTAGATAATAAGACTACAAGGAAATTTGGAGAACATCTGCTTTTGTTCCATCTGCAGCAATTTGATGCGCACATCCCTTTTATAACATATCTATCCAGTGATCATTCTCATTCTGAATAACATGGCGGAGGGGGGGGGAGTAGCACGTGGTATTCATTTATTTTAAAGATATTCTATACACCTACTAAACACTGGACATTTCTGCCCAGTTTGTTAATGAGCACGTATTCCATATTTTCTTTAATTCAAATATAGTTGCCACACAATGTTACATTCGTTCCTGGGGTACAATATGGTAATGTCAAGTCTATACCCTATGCTATGCCTACCACACATGCAGCCACCGTCTGTCACCATACAATGCTACCTCAGTATCGTTGTATATATTCTACTTTTAGTTGCTCTTCAGGAGACCACAGTCTCCCAAGGCTGCACCCTTACAAGGCACGCACAGGCCTCAGACTTCCCTTGCTGTTTCCGTGTATCGCAAATTGGTCCCTTTACTTGAAATATGAAGTTTCATAGACCCACGGTGGATTTCTGGACAACGCATGCACCAAATGACGCCTTTTCGGAGCAATGATGGGCAGCTGAAATGGCTAACTCTGGGGTTTCTGGGTGTCCTGCAGCCACAGTACACGAACCTGGGGCTCCTGAACAGCATGGACCAGCAGATTCAGAACGGCTCCTCGTCCACCAGCCCCTACAACACAGACCATGCGCAGAACAGCGTCACGGCACCGTCGCCCTACGCGCAGCCCAGCTCCACCTTCGATGCCCTGTCGCCTTCCCCCGCCATCCCTTCCAACACCGACTACCCGGGCCCGCACAGCTTCGACGTGTCTTTCCAGCAGTCTAGCACCGCCAAGTCGGCCACCTGGACGGTAAGAGCCCTGGGCACCTGTGTGCCCTTAAACCTGACCCCTGCCTCCAAGGGTGGTGGTCTTCATTGCTCCCCCCCCCCCCCAGGGACTTCTCAACTCTGTCAAGGCTTAGAGATTCATTTCACAGTTTCTCCCTGTCCTCCAAGGACATTTTGGTTTTGACTATTTAACACTGAACCAGAGAAAGAAAAAGTGCCATTGAGTGGGCAAAGCCCTGATCTGGGAACCAAAGTCCTGTGTTCTGGCTGGCACGTAGTATTTTCAGCGAATCTGTTCACCCCCTCCCGGCTGTCAGGGGTCCTTGGTGTAAAAGTTTTTGGAAAGCTATAAAGCAGTATGCCAACAAGAAATATCATAGTTGTAGGATGCGTATTTGCATTTACCAGAATGTAGGATAGTTACCAGTCTCCTTATTTTAAAGAAGTAAATGCCATATTAATATGTGGTTAAAAAAAATCACAGGCATGGGGTAATAAGAAATATAAATTTCATTTATTAAGGAAGGGCTAAATTTGTTTATACGTGTAGGTTCTATAACACGAATCGTAACTTATTGATACAAATAGATTTATCACCTTTATAATTTTTCCCCCAAAGACGCTTCTAAAACTGTACATCAGAGTCCTGAATTAGTCCAAAGACATTATGATTAAAAATGTTGAAAAAAAGAACTTTACATATGTAACTTTTCCAAGAAAATATGGAAATATTTTCAAAAATTAAAAAGGTACAAGAATGTTTATTCTATTTCAAAGTTCATATTGTAATGTATTATAAATAAGGTTTGTATATAAGGGAGGAGATGGACAAGGCTGGTTTTAATTGCTTGATCAAAGAATGGCCAATGCCAAAGTGGCATGCATGTTTTTCAAACAACTTAATATTTGCATGGATTCTAAAAGCACTTCCAAATATCATCCTCTTATTGAAAAGTAGCTTTAGAATTGTTTTAACGGGTTTTTTTTTCCTCTTTGGCAAATAGCTTTCTTTGGAAAGTGT
Organism: Panthera uncia; assembly: GCF_023721935.1. NCBI lineage: Eukaryota > Metazoa > Chordata > Mammalia > Carnivora > Felidae > Panthera > Panthera uncia. The sequence continues at coordinate 76,357,037 of NC_064810.1, read as the reverse complement.
TTTACTTCTATATTATAGCATCTAGTTCACTGTTGCTTTAATCCAGCTGTATATGGTTCATAAAACAATCTACATTTATAAGACTACATCCCAATGTAATTTCACATGTGTTCCCTCATTTTGTCTTCACTTCTTTGTGAGCTAAGTAGGATGAGCTGTATACTTCCCATTTCACTAGTAAGGAAAGCTAAGAATGTGGAGGTTAAATGACATCCCTAAACGGACAGAGGCTTTTGTGTAACAGGACCTATTTCTGATTCTGACCTGCCCCACCAGATCGTGTTCTTTCTTTCTTTTTCGTTTTTTCTAATTAAAATTTTTTTCAATGTTTATTCATTTTTTGAGAGAGAGAGAGAGAGAGAGAGAGAGAGACCGAGTGTGAGTCAGGGAGGGGCAGAGAGACAGGGAGACACAGAATCTGAAGCAGGCTCCAGGCTCTGAGTTGTTAGCACAGAGCCTGACTCGGGGCTTAAACTCAGGAACCCTGAGATTGTGACTTGAGCTGAAGTTGGACACTTAACTGACTGAGCCACCCAGGCACCCCTCTTTCTTTCTTTTTCTACCGTTCCACATAAGGATGTTCAACACTTGCCTAAAATTTTATTTTAGTGCCTTTCTTTCATGATTGGAGAAGCGGTTCTGTCATGGTTCATATTTCAAACATAAAGTCTAACTATGAGCCTACAATTTGATCTTTTTTCCATGTGTTACTCACCAACTGTGTTATAATCATGAGTGTCTTTTATATTAATAATCCTGGAGGTGGACACTAAAGGTGAGTAAACTTAGAGTTCATAGGCCTTAATAAATATTGGTTGATCAATCTAAGTAATACTTTGCTGAAGATCTGCCCGACTAACCATTTTATAAGTGGAGCATAATGTGCTTTAGAATAGGGGTTGCCGATTGGGTGTTCATAATCCCTGATCTCCAAGGCTAACAGTTTTTTGTTTGCATACCCAGGCCAAGCTCTGCTGTGTTAGGAATAAGCACATCTGAAGGGCTGATGGGCATATGGAGACCACTTAATGATTGCTCACTTCCCTTCTAAAATGGTTTAAGAACCATGGTGATAGATCTTGTTGCAAGTGGAACATTAAATCAGCCACCCTTCGCCTCCTGTATCACCTCCCATACAGAAGTCTTAAGGTTTATTTTTTTTAGATTCAACACAATTCTGAAACATCAAAGCCCTTCTCTAGGACAAGTAAATTGTCACACACACACACACACACACACACGCACACACACGCACACACACACACACAAGGTTGGGGATGTATGCCTAAGTGGCAGGTTAAAAAGAAAATAAAATGTCTTGTGGAGTATACTGGTAAAATTTCCTTAGGTGGGACAACAGTGAGGTCTGTACCCTGAATAAAGGGGTAGGCACTGCTGTTAGGGGAAAGGTCACTCTTTGGGGGGCAGAAAACCTGGATTCTAGACATGATCATCTTTGTGACTTTAGCCAAGTCACTTGGTCTTTCTTGTGTTCGATCTGTGTCTCTGATGAGGAAAAAGAGGAGTCTGGTAAAATTTGTTTTCTTTTCTTCTGGTGTGCTAGTGTTAATAATCAACATAGGACACTTCTAGAAGGACTTAGGTTCTTATTAGGTGTTTTGCCTGCCATTTAATGAGTGGCCTGGGTTAAGCTGTTTTGCCTTTCTTGGATCTTGGTTCATTTGTCTACAGTCTGCCCTATAGATTTTACAGAACCATATAGAATTTTACAGGTTGTATAGAACAGGTTGAATTAGATGTCCATTCTCCCCTACTGGTGTAGCGTGTGGTGTCTAGAGTTTTCCTAAGTAGTACTTTCTTGTTCATCATCAGTTTTATTTTAGGCCCAGTTGCATTTCTTCTAAATTTAGGACACTTGAACCCTTATCTGAGTAGCAGTTGAAATCACTTGAAAAGACCTCAGATCTATCCACAGACACCAGTATCTTGTACATAGCAGCATCTGAGTCTCTAAGCCAAATTATATATCCTCGCACTTATACATCGACCTCACTTTTGTTTGTTTGTTTGTTTTTCAAACATCATTTATTTATTTTGAGGGCGGGGGAGAGAGAGAGAGCGAGAGAGAGCATGAGTGTGCAGGGGAGGGACAGAGAATGAGAGAGAGGGGGGGGGAGAGAGAGAGAGAGAATCCCAAACAGACCAAGCACTGTCAGCATGACGGCAGAGCTATCATGAGCCGTGAGATCCTGATCTGAGCCAAAACCAAGAGTCAGACGCTTAAAGGTCTGAGCCACCCAGGTGCCCCCATAGACCTCACATTTTAAAAAGTATTGTCCCATACATTTATTTTGGTTGAGCCTCACAACTGAGGCTGTTAGCCCCACTTTTATAAATGAGGAAACTTAGAGAAGTCAAGGTTCCAAGGCTTATCACCTGTCGAGGAGGGAAAGGAACCCAGGACCCCTCACTCCCAGTTCAAGTCTGTCTGCCATCCTGTCTAGACTGTCTTTCCCCCTGATTGATAGAAGGAGACATACAGGGACACACAGGCCCTGTGTAGTATGGTGCTAAAGACCAAGTGATGGAGGGTATTTTATTTTATTTTATTTTATTTTATTTTATTTTATTATTTTTTTAATATGAAATTTATTGTCAAATTGGTTTCCATACAACATCCATTGTTCATCCCAAAAGGTGGATGGAGGGTTTTTTAAATGTCCTATTACACAACACCTATTTCTTAGGCATATGTGCATTTTAAAGCAACTTTTCAAAATAAAACACTATAATTTAAAACCGTGCACAAATGGGAAGCAGCAGAAGCAGCTGTCATTAGGAAGAGCCACACTTACTACATGGTATTCTGGTAATTCTGTAATAAAAACTGTTTAGTACCATTTTATCACTTGCCATTGTCCTTTTGTGTTTTCTCTTTTCATTCTGATTTTATGCATAATTACTGCCAAAACACAATTAATACATTTAAAGTGTATATGCATATTTCCTTTGCTTTCTCTATTTTTTATTTTTTTAATGTTTATTTATTTTTGAGAGAGAAACAGAGACAGAATGTGAATGGGGAAGGAGCGGAGAGAGAGGGAGACACAGAATCCGAAGCAGGCTCCAGGCTCTGAGCTGTCAGCACAGAGCCCGATCCAGGGCTCAAACTCACGAACTGGGAGATCATGACCTGAGCCAAAGCCGGACACTTAACCAACTGAGCCACCAAAGCACCCCTCTATTTTTTACATAACAAATACAGTTGTGTGTCCAGTTCCATAAAAATATGGTATTTATTTTAAACTTCTTCCGGGGCGCCTGGGTGGCTCAGTCGGTTAAGCGTCCGACTTCGGCTCAGGTCATGATCTCGCGGTCCGTGAGTTCGAGCCCCGCGTCGGGCTCTGTGCTGACAGCTCAGAGCCTGGAGCCTGTTTCAGATTCTGTGTCTCCCTCTCTCTGACCCTCCCCCGTTCATGCTCTGTCTCTCTCTGTCTCAAAAATAAACGTTAAAAAAATTTTTTTTTAAATAAACTTCTTCCAATGAAATAAAATGAAGTGTGATAACATTTTCCATATTCTCTGTTTCACAGACACACACACACACACATTCAAACCCAAGCAGTACTGAATTCAGGATTTACTTTCAGACTCTTTGCTTATTTCTACAATATAATTGCTACTGCTAAGAGAGGCCTACCACTTATTATATTAAGGTGCTACTCCAGTATTATAGCTAGGAATCATTAGCTATAAGACAGTTGACAGAATGGTGTTTTAGAAATGGCAGGAAACTTAGATACAGATTTCAATTCTGAAATTTCCTAGCAGCATAAGCGACCTGCCCAAAGAATCCAATCTCTTTAAAACTCGCTTTTTCATGTCTGCAAGTGGCCATGTTAATACATCCCTTGTTATGAGAATTGCATGATCTGTCTAGAGCACTGATCAGCGCCTGACTGGCCATAGGCATATAAATGTTTATGAGTCTTAATTTTGATCCCTTTGTTTCATGAGCTTATTACAGTTTTGTGAAGGTTCACTCGTACAACAAGTAATAATTTGAAAGGACGCAGAGCAGAATGTTTCTACTTTTCTTGCTTTCCTTAGTGCTTTCAGGCATGCATACATACTCTAGCCCCAAGGGACTGTGATACTATCCACTATCCAAATATATGAATAGATGCTAGAGAATGATTACAGGCCGCCCCATACGCAGACTTCTGCAGGGTGGCTGTGCTATTTTCCTATGCCTGCCCAACCCAATGCAGCCTCCTTGCCTGCACAAGGCAGGACCCTCTCCATATTTTAAGAACCTGTTGACTTCAGCATTTATTTTTCATTGTTAATCTGCCACTTCATTTATGGGGATGCCTTTTGTAGTCACCATGGTAAATAAAACACAACAGTGGATTTCACTTATCAAAGAGTCAACATATTGATTTGCGATGGCAGAGTACTGGGAGCCTACACGCCCGCCAGTGGGGGACTTTCAACAAATTGGGGCAAATCCATATAACAAATTACTCTGGGGCCATTAGAAAGAATCATATGTACTGACCTGGAATGCTTTTGGAGTTGGTGGGGAGGCAGAGATCAGCTTTCTGTGGCACCTACCTGAGAACCGAGAGGTCTGATCAGAACACCACTTCTGGGGGCAGAGTGTTTTCTTTCCCTGGACTCCAGTGACCAGGCCTCTTTGTGAATATAGGTCAGTCTGTCTCGATTATAAGCCTCATACACCTTCCTCAGTTTTAGAGCTGTTTTCTCATAACCCATGGCACACAGTATTATCTGTGTGCAAACACTGTGAAAACCTCAGGTTAGTGTTTTCTGTTGTGCTTAGTCTGAGGTAATGACCTGGCCTTTGGACATACAGTCATTTTTGCTCTTGTGACTTTCTCCCTTCACAGATTTCAAGGTCTTAGAGGTCAGGCATCCTGACCTGGTGCCCAGCACACTGTCCAGCATACAGTAGGCCCTTAATAAATATTACGAGACTCTGTTTTCTCTTCATGGTTAAAGGAAGCAATTATACTTCCAAGCAGTATCCCTCAGTTCTGACCTTGATTGTTAACTGTCTGTAAATTTGATGCTTTCTCCCTCCACCCATGATTTATAGAGAGCATTCTTCCTTTGCCTCTCCTAATCATGCCAGCCTCATGTCCTGTTCAGAGTTTTGAAGAATCTGACTTGAGCAAGTGGAGAGATTAGGGAGGTGGCATTTGAAAGGGGAACAGCCAGTTCCCCGGAGAGTTTCATTGATCCCAGCATATCAGTCTTGCAAAGCTCTCTCCCCTTGGCTTCACAGGCGAGCTGAGATGCATGCCTGTGGCCCACCCTCCCTGTCATCAGGTTACCTGTAATGTAAGACTTCCAGAATAAGGCTGCCAGCTCTGCAGAAATCTAATGCAAGCCAGCCCATTGCGTGGCCCTCTGGAATCTTGGGACTCTTAAGAATAGCCCATCAAAGGACATGATGTACAGACACACTTTTTCATGGTGAATATGATTTATCAACTTCTTTTCACAAAGGAAACACTTTGGTCTTCAAAGTTTGAGCTTTAATTGGGACTTGAGCTGATCTCATAATTGAGTGGGTGTTAGACTTTATTGCTGAGGGATCGAAGTCAGTAGACTGGCTCCCGCCAGTGTTACATTTGTTACCCATAACAAGGTTATTTTCACTTCTTGACATAGCTGTCCTGCAAATCTCCTTTTTGTGCCTCTCTCTCATGATGAGGAAAATAATAACATTGATCATATTCACCTGCTCTCCAGCTCTTCCTTAGTTTACCAAGTATTGAGGAAGACTCTCCTAAATAAAGAACTTGAAGATTCTTGGTGATGGTTTGTGTGTCATACTCAACCCTAGATTGGATTTAAAAATGAGTTTCCATTACAAGACATGCTGCAGGGGTATTGTCCCGAGTGCAGAGCAGAGTCACTTAATCAGCATGCTTGCCCTAATTTGTTTAGACTGACTCTAGATCAATGTATTTGTGATAAGCCAGTTTCACCTAATCTAATGTTTATGCCCCTCCCACACTATTCTGAGAGATTTGTTGAACACACTATAGTTTTTATTTAAAAATGAAAATTTTGGCATTGACTTATTATATCTAATATGAGAACTAACCACTAATTAAAAAGAAATAACTAGCAAATTTAAATAAAGCTGGAATTTCTTTTTCTATGACAGTTTCCTTTTTTTTTTTTCTTTTTGTCCTTCCCTTCTTCCTCTTTCTCCTCCTTCTTTTCCTCCTTTACTGTGTTACCATTAGTCGTGGTCAGTTTCTCTTTTGGTTTTTGGGACTCGAGGGGCGCCTGGGTGACTCAGTCGGTTGAGCGTCTGATTCTTGATTTCTGCTCAGGTCACGATCTCACAGTTTGTGGGTTTCAGCCCCAGGGCCTGCTCTGTGCTGACAGCGTGGAGCCTGCTTGGGATTCTCCCTCCGTCCCTCTGTCTTCTCTGCCTCTTTCTCTCTCAAAATAAATAAATAAACTTAAAAAAATAAGATAAAATAAAAAAGAATGGGAATCCGATCATCAGGCCCTTTTGTTTAACATATCATTTGGACTAGAAATGGGGTACCTCAGAGATGGTATACCAAAATATCAGCCGGGATCAGATGATGAGAACAGGGATGGCAGCACATACAGTGGGAAGTGCTTTGCAACCCCAGCCTGTTGTCATGCGGGAAAGCCCATCTGGTGTTGGAAGAATGGTTTTTCAAGAACAGCTGGAAACCTGGGTTTGCATGTAATATCTCCAGATCTTTAAATGACAGTAATAATTTTATTTTTTAAAAAATTTATAAACCACTATAGACCAAAGAAAACAATAGATATGCTGAATGTTATCCTTGCAATATATTAAACAGTGACCAGGGAAGATGATGTGGAGTTTAAATAATATAACTGGAAACTAAAGCAAGCAAGGGAAAGATTACTAGTAAACATGTTTCACTCAGAAGTAAATAATTCTCTATCCCTTTAAAAACCTGTATAGATTAATCCCTTTGTACAATAAACTAAGCCACACGTTGTCATGGCAGAATTTTCTGTGTTTTTCATGCAATAAATGACTTTCACCTTCTCATAAAATAAAATTAAAATTTTAGTTTATAAAAAAAAATAATAGTATGTATTTTTGGTTTCTCATCTAAGGAAAAACTTATTGTTTGGCTTTTGTTTTTATCATTAGAGAATTCATGGAGCTCTATAACTTAACTCTCCAAAATTGGCCAAAATTGTAATCCTAAAATGGCAGTGAGATTTAAAGAGTTCCACATCAATTTTCTCAACTCACTAACTGATAGCTTATTTTTAACTGGCACATAGAGAGTGTGCCAGAACAAAAATCATGAGGTATAAACCGGGAATAATGTCATACAAAATTTTTAATGACTCAGAAGAAATGCAGTATATCGTTAAACTTGACAAAGATCCCTTAAAATCAGCCAGAATGGTGTGTGCATTTACTGAGGGAATGTTGCACTTGGTGCCTTCTCATATATAAGTTCTGCTTCTTCTCCCACTTGTATCCCCAATATCAGCCATTTCCGTAGTGTGACCAAGTCATGCAATGGTTCCCGCCCCCTCTAATGGAGAAAGGAACATGTATTTTTCTCAGGAAAGGGGTTTAGCAATCAGCTCTCATGTCATGAGTAAAAGCAACTGTGTGTAAAATAAATCCTTGTAGTTTTCTATCAACAGCAATTACTACATCTACTCAGGTCACCAGAACTGGAAGGTGACTTGAGATAACATAGCTTTATGCCCATCCATTTCCAATTTTTTAAGATTAACGGAGAGTTTATTGTAAGGGAAAAATCTTAGACTCTTTGAAGCCCTGCAGACATTCTGTAGACATGGAATGGCTTTTAAAACAAGGGGTCCTGTAATTAAACACACGGAGGTCTAAAGGTAATGATCTTAGCAGCAGTCTCTTCTGTGGTTTTTAATAATGATGATGGCCCCATCATCAGGCTCCCCTCAGGTGAAATTTAAAAGAAAATCTGATAGTAGCCAGAGATGCTAGATCTCATTTATTGTGAGGTAAATCAGGGAGAGATTCTCACTTTACAAATAGAATGAACATTCTCATTCCACGTTGAATCTATAATGAAAGCTCATGATTTCTTAGTGGAAACAAAAAATTAAAAACCAGTATAATATGCTACCTTGTTAATGTATTACCAAGGTCTGAAGACTTGGAATGTAATTTCTAATTGTGATATGAGGAATAGTGAATTTTGAGGTTCATCAAACAGTGGTTCCTCCATGGGCTAATCATTCAGTTTTTATTTCTACTTTTTATGCTGTTTAAACAATATCATCTGCTGAGTCTTGGGGAAAAATAGAATGAAGACGAGTACTCCATTTCAAAGTACATTTCTTTTTATTTGAATGGTTTCCAAGTTACGTTAGATAGGAAGAACAATGATTACTTAGCTTAAGGGTTCTCATTTGAATCTGAGAAGTCATCTGACAGGTGAAGAAGAGTGTGACCCATGAGGTAGAACACAGGACTCAGAGGGAGACTTTTGGGTACTAACAAGCATTGTGATCCGGGGACCTTGTTTTGTCCCTGCCCATCTGTTCAATGGGTCTTATGGTATTTACTTGGCAGTATTGTTGTGAGGTCTCATTAAAGTTCATGAAACTCTTTGGAACCTGAGAGATCAAGTTCTCAAAACATGATATGTTATCTTATCCTGGATTTTTGTTTTTTGATGTACCTGCTTGAATGCTTACAGTTTCATCAGTTTTCCATTTATAAGCAAGGATGGATGAAACAGTATAGATATATCAATCCCTAGAAATAAAAGTGGGATGAAAATATACTCTCTAAATAATATATGCATGTATATATGTAGTTTTTTATAATATAAAATAATTTCTTCTTAAAACATTTAATTTGATCCTGCAACTGTTAATCAGTTACTTTTTTTCTTAGTGTTTGTATTGGTAACATTTCAGCAGAACCAATAAAAAGGTTGTTTTTTTTTTTTATTTTTTTTTTATTTTTTATTTTTTAATATATGAAATTTACTGTCAAATTGGTTTCCATACAACACCCAGTGCTCATCCCAAAAGGTGCCCTCCTCAATACCCATCACCCACCCTGCCCTCCCTCCCACCCTGCCCTCCCTCCCACCCCCCATCAACCCTCAATTTGTTCTCAGTTTTTAACAGTCTCTTATGCTTTGGCTCTCTCCCACTCTAACCTCTTTTTTTTTTTTTTTTTTTTTTCCTTCCCCTCCCCCATGGGTTTCTGTTATGTTTCTCAGGATCCACATAAGAGTGAAACCATATGGTATCTGTCTTTCTCTGTATGGCTCATTTCACTTAGCATCACACTCTCCAGTTCCATCCATGTTGCTACAAAAGGCCATATTTCATTTTTTCTCATTGCCACGTAGTATTCCATTGTGTATATAAACCACAATTTCTTTATCCATTCATCAGTTGATGGACATTTAGGCTCTTTCCATAATTTGGCTATTGTTGAGAGTGCCGCTATAAACATTGGGGTACAGGTGCCCCTATGCATCGGTACTCCTGTATCCCTTGGATAAATTCCTAGCAGTGCTATTGCTGGGTCATAGGGTAGGTCTATTTTTAATTTTCTGAGGAACCTCCACACTGCTTTCCAGAGCGGCTGCACCAATTTGCATTCCCACCAACAGTGCAAGAGGGTTCCTGTTTCTCCACATCCTCTCCAGCATCTATAGTCTCCTGATTTCTTCATTTTGGCCACTCTGACTGGCGTGAGGTGATATCTGAGTGTGGTTTTGATTTGTATTTCCCTGATAAGGAGCGACGTTGAACATCTTTTCATGTGCCTGTTGGCCATCCGGATGTCTTCTTTAGAGAAGTGTCTATTCATGTTTTCTGCCCATTTCTTCACTGGGTTATTTGTTTTTCGGGTGTGGAGTTTGATGAGCTCTTTATAGATTTTGGATACTAGCCCTTTGTCCGATGTGTCATTTGCAAATATCTTTTCCCATTCCATTGGTTGCCTTTTAGTTTTGTTGGTTGTTTCCTTTGCTGTGCAGAAGCTTTTTATCTTCATAAGGTCCCAGTAATTCACTTTTGCTTTTAATTCCCTTGCCTTTGGGGATGTGCCGAGTAAGAGATTGCTACGGCTGAGGTCAGAGAGGTCTTTTCCTGCTTTCTCCTCTAAGGTTTTGATGGTTTCCTGTCTCACATTCAGGTCCTTTATCCATCCAATAAAAAGGTTTTAAATTATGATTTATTTTATGTGGTCAGCAAAAGAAAAAAATACTCTCTTTTTCTTAAAAATACAAAAATAAATATTAATGTTTATATAAATACAAATATGTTACTCTAGTTGAGTAACAAAGGAATTAACTTACAATAATTATAATTTGGACTTGAAAGATATTTCTTCCTTCTCTCTCCCTTGCTTCCTTACTTTTCCTTCTTCCCTGTGTTAAGACTTTTTTTTTTCCTTATTATTTTGTTTTCTTGGGAAAGCAAATCTCATTTCCCCATAAGAACAATATTGTTACTATAGATTGTATCTCTGACCAAGGACTTATAATCAAGTAAGTCATAGATATGATTAACTGTATGTCATAAAAGCAAAATTCTGACTACCACGAGCCACTGTAATAGTTTAAAAGAGCAAAATACTTCTCATAATCCTATAAAATTTGCTTAAATATCTTGAATGACTTGTATATTAAGTTTACTTATAAATGTTTTAAGTTATTTTATGAATTGATTTATCTAAAACTGGTATGCTATTATAATAACCATTTTAACTAACTTTTCGATGCCAGAATTTTATTGGATTTGATGTATAGGAATCTGAGACACCTGTGTTTCTCAAAATTTTCCCTAGGAAAATTAGAACGGATATTTAAAAAACATCTTCCCGTTGCCAAGATTCTATTCAAAAAAGAATTATGTGGTGTAGACCATTCTTTAGTTTCAGGGTTTGAATGAATTTTTAAAGGTATTGAAGATTTTTCTTGTAAAGAAAAAAAAAAAGAAAAAACTGGATCTTATTGAATTTGAAAGTCTACTTTGTGTTTACTATCATGACTGTCACCACAATCTCTAAAGCAGAGCTGTGTTGAGAAGATAAAATGTCCCTAAAAGTAAGTATTTATGAGAAAGGTTCTGAGTGCTAATGGACAGAGTTCTGTTCCTTTGCCTGAATGTTTGATCATGGAGTCTTTGAGGACACAAGTTGCACGTTAGATCCAGGATTTGGTACTTACTTTTAAATACTATCTCTTTGGGGCATCTGGGTGGCTCAGTCAGTTGAGGGTGTGGACCTTGGTTTTGGCTCAGGTCATGATTCCAGGGTCGTGGGATCGAGCCCCATGGTGTGCTCCACGTTGAGCATGGAGCCTGCTTAACATTCTCTCTCTCTCTCTCTCTCTCTCTCTCTCTCTCTCTGTTTCTCTCTCTCCCTTTGCCCCTCTCCCCCTCTCTTAAAAAAAAAAAAATTCTCTCCCTCTGTTCCTCTACCCGGGTTGTGATCTCTCTCTCTCTAAAATTAAAAACAAACAAACAAACAAATAAATATATAAATAAATGCTGTTGGTTCAAATTTATCACCTACACTCACTCTTTTAACCTTTCCATAATAAACCATATAATTTGTAGGTTAGACCTCTGGGGAATGGTGTTTGATAATTAGATAAAACAGATTGATCAACAGGTACCTTAGAAAGTGTTTTCATAATAGAAATTTGGAATAAGTTTTTTTTTTAATATTTCCACAGAATAGATGTGTAGAAAATGTATCCTAATATGATAATTAAGAAGTTCTTCTTAATTAAGAGGTTATAAATAACCTCTTTCTCCTTTGCTTATTCTCATGCCTAGAATGTATTGAAATTATACAAGTATAAATCAATGCACACTCTTTTAAAATGATTTAGTTTAACTTTATTCCCTTTGAGTTTAGAAAGGCACTTGACAGGGGTGCCTGGGTGGCTCAGTCGGTTAAGTGTCCCACTTCAGCTCAGGTCATGATCTCATAGTCCGTGAGTTTATTTTGAGAGAGAGAGGGAGAGAGAGGGAGCATGGGGGAGGGGCAGAGAGAGTACAAGAGAGAGAATCCCAAATAGGCTCCATGCTCAGTGCAGTGTTTGATCTCACAACCGTGAGATCATAACCTGAGCCAAAATCAAGAGTTGGACACATAATTGATTAAGTCACCCAGGCCCCCCCAGAAAGGCATATTTTACAGGTATTTATATTTTACATCTGACAGTCATCACATAATTTAACAAGCAGTAACTCATCTGTGCCCTTTTTTGCTGTAAAAGCTACAATGGCAAGTGATGGGGCACTCGAGGTCTAGGGAAAAGAAGATGTCTCACTTAGCAGAACCAGAAGGAGATGTAGACTTCTTCCAGTCTAGTTTCCTACTCAAGAAGCATTCAATAGGTAGCTATTTGCAGAAGTTTCTGTAATGTATTCATAGTTTTAAATCGATTTCTTGCCTAGTGCCCCATGGTTTTCTGTTATCGTGCTTCTCTTCACAGGGTGGTATAGACATATGTGTAAAAATTATGCTGAGAAACTTTTTGTTACATTTTTATGTTTATTTTATACCACCTCCTTTCAGCCTCTACCCACGTGTACTTGGATACTTTGGGATTAGAAGCAGGGAGGGGAAAGGCTAATCAAAAGGAAGAAGAGGAGAGAGGGGAAGGGAGAATAGTTTGTTAGAAAATGCCAGGTGAGTTCTTCTGTAAAAGTATAACGTGCACACTTAAAGTTTTTTGTTGAATATTTTCTAAGATGCTTTTATGGTATATTTTCATTATACAGATTTCCAAAATGAGGAGAAAGCCAAATCAATTGAAATTGAATGTTGAAATTCAGTCTAAAATCTTGGCTTCCTTGACGAATGCATTCTATGTAATCTCCTGGATGTTGCTTCAAAGTATAGTAACTTACCCCTTATTTCCTTCTGTGTTCTTGTTAGGAAAGTTGAACTCTTTGAGGAAAGGAGAGGAAAGGGGACTTCTTATTTTCTTTTACCTAGCAAGTCTTGTTCCTCTTTGAGAAATATGCATTTTATATCAAATGGTAGCTGGTCTTCATCAATGAACATGGTAAATATGTCATTCCACATACTTCCCTAAATGCTTTGAAATTTCTGGGAAGGAAGGTATGCATAATAACCTGCTGGTATTTTAGTGAAGTAAAGACAAGCAATACGATTTTAATTTTTTTTTAATGTTTTATTTATTTTTGAGACAGAGAGAGACAGAGCATGAGAAGGGGAGGGGCAGAGAGAGGGAGACACAGAATCCAAAGCAGGCTCCAGGCTCCGAGCTGTCCCCATAGAGTCCGATGCTGGTCTGGAACTCACGAGCCGCGAGATCATGACCTGAGCCAAGGTCATGACCTGAGACGAGGGCAGACGCTTAACCTACTGAGCCACCCAGGCGCCGTCGAGCAATACGATTTTAAATCCCCTTTTCTGTGTGTAGTAGTGATTGTTTGACTTCGGTAACTGTGAGGCTTAACTTTTTAGTTACTGCCACAATGTAACCGAAGCAATATCTTAATGTAGATGCATTTTTAAAAATTTTATATGTTCTTTCTACATGTTAGAAATATTCTTTTATTGTAATTACTTTTGAATTATATTATAATTATAATTATAAATTATAATTACTTTATTATAATTACTTTTGAATATATAAGCTTTCCTTCCCACTGTCTCAGAATACAACTTAACTTCACAAAGCTTAGATTTGAACTTGACTTTCATAGTGTCTGCTTTTGAGGGTCCTAGTGTGTATCCACATACACAAAGACAGGGTCAGAGCTGCTTAGGTGTCTTTTGTCACCCATCTCAGTAGTGGGTCAGTTGTGCTCACCACATGGATAAAGCTTCAAGACAAAATAAATTAGAAGTGGAATGGATTGGAATGGATATATTTTGCCTGGGTACTGCCCATGCTGTTATGTGAGCAGTGTGAGAGGTTACATCCTTCTAAAACTTGCTTACCAACATTCCCAAATTAACAGGTTTTCTTTTTTAAAATGGTTTGAAAATTTGTTTTGAAGTTGTCATTTGGACATATGGTTGTGGGGCATAGATTAGCTCCTAATTTATTACCTTCTGAATTTGGTTGACATCAGAATTTTAGACTTCAGAAACAGAAACTGTAATACTTCCAAACATTTAAACAGAATAGGGGGATTATCTCTTTTCTGTAAATTCCCAATTTAAGATGAAAATGTGCTACCAACTGCTACCTTACAATGAGATATGATATGGCACATATAATCCTATAATATACGGAAGATGCTTACAGAGTATCATTTTCAGTTATCGGACGGTGACAAGCACTATGACCATCCTGGTAGATATCCAGCACATCTTTGCCTCTTCCTGAAAACAAGGACTGTGGCTCCTTTGCTAAAGTGAGGACAAACTGGTACCGAAGGAGGCAGGGTGCTTGCTTGAGTGGAAAGTATTCAGTCTCTCTAAGTAGATAGACCTGGAGTTGAATTCTGCCTCCCTCCATCTGTATGGCCTTGGGCAAGACACTATGCCTAAGGCGGTTTCTTCATCCTTATAATGGGAATAATAGATCTTTTAGGTAGCATTTTATTAATAGGATTAAATATACTGAATGCAAAGTACCTAACACTGTGACTAGTCACTGGTGATTTTTAATTGCATGGGTCGTAATTGGATAATTAGGATTAGAATATAGACTAAGCTGCTCGCCACACTCATGGATTCCTTGGGAACTGTAATAGGGAATCTTCTCTAGGGGTACCTCTATCTCCTGGTGCGTAGCTTTATACCTTGTGGTGGAAGTGATATTGAAACAGTACTTTAAAACTTTTATCACAGTTAGGAGCAGAGAAAAATGAATCTCTACCTTGGGCATCCTGAGGGTATAATCTAAGTTGGTCCTGATTCTTAGAAGACATATACTTTCTGGGTTTTTGTTTTGTTTTGTTTCTGTGAAATATTTCATTATTAAAATTTTAATATAAACATACCTTTAAATATACATATTCCTTCTCCTTATCTTAAAAAATAAAAGTCTTTAAAATCGAAGCTCCCGGAAGATGAATAACGTTTATCTTATGGTTTTGAATTACACCCAGACACACTGACATGTCTATTTCTGATGTGCGAGTCCCTTGAACAATTATTCAATGAGAACTATTTTGAGATAAATTAATGTCCTCTGGAAGATAGCACTGAGGAGTAATTATTTATACAGCCTCAACCCAAAAAGAACTGAGACCCATGCTATGAAAGGGGGATATTGTCAATCAGTTGCACAGAGGTCCTTTTTATTGCCAGCTTTCCTGGAACTAGCCACATTCTATGCTTGTTTAGATGGCCACAGAGGGCCCAAGTTCCACAAAAGAGAGGAAGTCATAGGGCAACAGATTCCAGCTCAAAGTGAAGAATGGTCTCGGTTCCATAGGGTTGGAATGCACTGCCTCCAGTGGTGGTGAGCTCAGCTACCACAGTGTGTGAAAACAGATGAGACCCTTGACTCGAGTTTCAGATGAGAGAACCAATCAAGTAGCCTCTGAAGTTCCTTTGAATTAAAAATTCTATGCATCCAGAGAAGTGTTTTGTGGCTGGAAAGAAAGAGAAAGACAGCAATGGATGCCCTCTTCTGTGCCAGCCTCTTGGTTAGGTGGGGGAAGAGAGTGGACTTTACAGACAGGCAGTAGAATAGAAACACAGGGGCAAGACTACTGTGCCCTTTCCAGGACATCGATTCTACTCTTCTGCCTGTGGTCGTGTATGGGAAACTACAAAAGTTAAGCCTCGAAAGGTAGAATGAGGCCAGCCTATGAAGATCAAGGCTTTTGGACTCCATACCGTGGGAAGTGTGCTGACACTGAATACTTTTTTGAGCATAGGAATTATCATGCTCTGATCTGCATATAAAGCCCGTTAACGCAGCAGTGTATGGAGGCAGATTGAAGAGAGACTGGAATGAGAGAAGCAGAAGTCGTGCAGACACTTGATGGTGGGGCCTACCTTTCACTCACTGATATGGTGCACTTGAGACGGGAAGGACAGATGTTGAGAGAGCACAAGAAGCAGATGTGGACGTCACTGCCTCCAGGGACTACATAGGAAGGGAGGGAGGAGGAATGGAGAGCCAAAGCAGAAGCTGAAATGATCAGCTATCTTACCAAGGGAAATATGTTAGTAAAGGGTTGGCAGCCATTTTCTAGCTGGGGCCTTTGGAAATCACTTAACCTCCCTAGTGCCTCAGTTTTCTCCTCTGTTAAACAAGGATAATGACACTTCCTGTCCAGGGTTGCTGTGAGGGTCGAGAGAGGTAGTAAAGTGCCTGTGGTCTGTAAACTTGGAAGTCTATCCTCATGCAAACTGTCACTGCTGCCTTGGGATAGAGGCAGCAGGTAAGGCTTACAGTTTCCTGTCTTGCAAAATTAACATTCACATCCTATTACTGATGTCCAAGCTGAAGGCTCTGCTTGAATGAGATGATTATTATCCAGCCTATTTCAAAACTTCCTACCATGTTCTCTCTCACCCCTGGTAATAAAAGCCAAAGCCTACTAGCGTCCAGACACTTGACCCTCTGCCTTCCCTCTCTCCATGAGGAGAAAGCCAAGTAGTCTCTAGAATAGAATTCACACTCTTCTCCTGGGCTGATTGAAATGGCTGGCTGTGGGGGATAAGGACCTCTTTGTAAGGCTCTTCTAACTGGAGTGTGCCGCAGGTGCGAGCTTAAGGAGTTATTTTCTCACTAGGGCGGCTGTTGTCACACAGAAAGTGTTGCCCCTTTTCAGGGCGCTTGATCACAGATACATTAACATTTGTGCCTAGGTCCTAAGCCATACCTTCCAGGGACTGATTTCCCCCTTGAAGCACCAGTGAGGGGAGAGGCCCTCATCAGAATTCTCACGACTGAATCATTGCCATGAGCTAATGTCTCCAGCTTTATGAGTCACTGCTGGCCCGGGCATCAGTTTTGTAGGTCAGAAAAATTCACATGCCAAGCTAGACTCCCCTCTTGTCATTAGCTTGCATGTGGGACAGCAAGCAGTCATCATACGGTGGCATTTTGGAAATCAGATGTTTGGTCTTCTCTGTGAGGACATAAATTAGTCAAAGAGTTTAGGAGTTCATAGTTCTATTTCAAAAATCCTCTAATTTTTGTGTGCGTTTTGTTTTGCTTTGGGCAACGTAGGTGAAATGATGTGTTTGGGAAATGAATGTTCTTGTAATAGGCAAGATATAGCTTGCAGGAGAACATCTGTAACCAACCCATTCTGCATGAGACAGGGCCAAGGCTTGTTTGTGTTTCAGTGCCTGTTCAAACATGTCGAATTTTTACAAGATTTATAAAGTTTTAGCGGATTCTCCTTAAAATATCATTTCTTCATGTAACAAGTATATGCATTAATAGCCTGGTGGTTAGAATATATACCCTTGTGGTGTGTAGGCAATGCCAACATTGAGCTGAGTGGTATAAAAATAGTTGCCAATATGAAGTGGATATAAAAATATTAGGAATGTCAGGAATAGCTCATGAATCTACCTATTAAGCTAGCAGTAGGCACAAAGAAATTATGCTTTCCAAACTTCTTAATGGTTATGATAGAGATTTTGTGCAAAACAGAGTAAGAAAAATAGCTGAATATTTGCTCCCAAGTACTCAGAGGTATTGCTCAAAACTCTATGAAAAAGAAAATAACAGAAGCAGGGAGAGGAGCAAGTTGGGGGATAAGGTTAAATGCTATAAATATCGATTAGACGACAGGATTTTTGATTGTCTTTACCTGTCTCCATGCTTTGTCTTTATCATATATATATATATATATATACACATATATATATATATATATATATATATACATATATATATGTGTATATATATATATATACACACACACATATATATAGACACACCCATATACATACATCTACGTATATGTATGTATATGTATTATATGTGTGTATTGTATGTATATGTATGTATGTATAAATAGAAATACCCTGTGGGAGTGAGAGTGAGAAGCCAAGAAGCCTACTTGCTATTTTGTTTTGTTTTGTTTTAATACACATTACTTACATACCTTCTTAAATCGTTGTGCTTTAAAAAGTAATGACATTTTGTGACAGTGATCTGCTTCTTGATACCTTTTGGGCAGAGGGTTGGGGGTACGTGCTGTAATGTATTAAATATTCTGAATTCACAAGAAAGACGGCTCTTCCTCATGACTCCTGCAGCCTCTCATATTTTCCCGTGTCTTCCCCCTTCTGGTTCATATTTTTGTTCTGTCAAGGAAATGAGCTACAGAGAGAAAAGGGCAAAGAAAGCAAGAAAAGGACAGGGAGTGGTAAGAAAAATAGTAAGGAAACTGCCCAAAGTTAGAGTGTAGCAGTTCTTTTTAGTGAAATGAATATTTTGAGTTTCCAAAGGGGAAGTTTGTGTAATGAAAGTTTTCTTACCCATAAAACTGAATTTTTTCATACTTTGTGAGGCATCTATAAATACTGTATGCATGAAGGACAGGGGTTGCCCTCTGTCTTAGAACTTTCTAAGGGACAAAATGCTTCACTTCTGTCACTTCAATTTTGATTATATTTGATCAGTTTCTTGGAAAAGGCATTAGTTCACATCCAGACACTTAATTTCTCTTTTGTTCATACATACTTTAAAAATCATATTTTTGGACACCAAAGTGTTAACAATGAGTTTCTCTAGGAAATGAAACTACACATTTTTTTTTATTTTAACAATGTTTCCTTTTACTATTGCTCACTTTTCTTGGTATATCAAGACACAGTTTTTATTTTGAGGGGAAATATTAATAAAATACACTATGAAGGAACTATGCAGAAGTAAGGATCTGAGTGAAATACCCCCAAATAAAAAGATAGAGGATTTTTTTTATCAGTAAGTTTTAAGAAACACCAGCTATGTGGAGAGCTCAGTAATTATGTGAAAAACGCAGTGTTAATTTATTTTCTTGCAGTATTTACAATGTTATCTTCTCAGAAGCTTCAGAGTGATTACTTAGCCAGCCTGGGATGACCAAGTACACAGTTACCACTGCTGTCATAGTATTGCCCATCTTATGCTTCTTACATTTTATATCGTATGCATGTTGGACTCACGTCCCCAAGTACTTTTGTTGAAGCTATGTTGAAGGCCCCGTATCAATAGGTCTCCGTTGTTCCAATGCACTGACCCACACCTTTAGTTGCTTATTTTTTTTTTATGTTTGTTTATTTTTGAGAGAGAGAGAGAGCGAGATTGACAGAGCACAAGTTGGGGAGTGGCAGAGTGAGAGGGAGACACAGAATCCAAAACAGGCTCCAGGCTCTGAGCTGTCAGCACAGCTGTGCTGGGGCTGCACAGATGTGGGGCTCAAACTCACGAATGCGAGATCATGACCTGAGCCGAAGTCAGATGCTTGACCGACTGAGCCATCCAGGGGCCCCCGCACCTTTAGTTTCAAGGTGCATTTCTTGAGCACCAGAATGTGCACTCTGAAGAAATACACACATACTCCATAGTTTATCAGGGTGATGAAGCTAGTTACCAGAGCCCTCTCTTTCGGGTGTAAATCATCTTGCTTGCAGGTTGTTGAGAATGCAGTGCGTGAAGCCCATGGTCCAATGCCTGGCACTGAGCAGGCCCTTGATAAATCAGCCTTTTTATTATTAAAGCTGTAGGGTAATCATATTAATAGATAGGTGAGTTAGCCTTCTTCAAAGAGCTCACAGTCTATCAGGCAAACTGATAAACCTAGCTGTAATTCAGTGTGACAGGTGCTATAATCTGTCTGGAATGTCCCCCTACCCACCACCCTCCTTGTCTGCCAGGCAGACTCCTGCTCATCCTTTAAAATACACTGAAAGCTGTAATTGTAGATGAAGCCTTTCCTTGCCATGTCCCTCCCCCTGACACACACACACACACACACACACACACGCATGCATGCACGCACGCACACACACTCACTCACTCCCTCACTCAGGATTTCCTTCTCTTACATTCATTACACTTTGTACACATATTCAAAGTCACAATGTATGGCATGTCTGCCTCACGATTATCATGTGAACTCAGAGGTGGTAGCTTTCTCTTTTCATCTCTGTATCATAGTGCTGGCACATATAATGGGTCTCAATAGATGTGGTCCGATCATATTCCTTGTCTGAACAAAGTGTGGTACAGCACGGAAAGCAGACTAATTTTCCCACCTTCACAGCAGACTTCACGTTTAAAGTTGGCTTTCCAAAGATGAACAAGATCTTGCTATAGGGAAAGAGAGAAAGGACACTCCAGATAGAGGAGGATTCAGGTGAGTAAAAACATGGGGACATGAACATGCCATGTAAGTCTCAGAGGAGGGAATAGTCTGGTATACCTGACCATGCAATATTTGGGAGAACAGCAGGGGGCGTGGGGACAAGGGGGAAGGAGGAACCAGTAAATGAGACTGGAGAAAAGTCCACAGAGCCAGATAGAGGGGGGCTCTGAATCATCTTTTTGGAGTTTGGCCTCAATCTTGCAGGCATTGAGCTGATACGGAAGGACTGCGAGTGAATGGGGGGATGACATTAAAGTCTATTGGAGGAAGATAACTGGCAGCAGTATGGAGACAGGAAGACTGAAGGCAGAGACGCTGATTGGGTGACTATTGCAATAATCAGATCAGAGATAAGGGAAACACAGATCAGTGTGGGGTTTGGAGAGGATTTGCAGTATATATTTCAGAGACAGAACCTTGCTGTCCATAATCAGGGTCGTTTTTTCCTCCTAACACAGCATTTTCTGCACACTGTTGTTTTAAAGCTCTATCAGGACTATAGTAACAAAGAAGTCAGTGATTTATTCCTCAAGCATTTGGGAAGTTTTTGGTGCTCTGTTTACTGTTTTCCTCTTAGGATTGGTCTTGGCTATTTACCCTATTACGTTGCATGTGTGAGAAAGTACCTACATGTGTGTGGTGGCCAGATGAAGAAACACTGTCTGTTCACTCTGCTTCTGCCTTGCATTGGAAATGCAAGGAGGAAGTTTAATAGATTGAAGCAGGAAGAGCTCTGGACAGAGAGCCAATGACTGACTTGATGGCCTTGGTCAGGCCATTCTGCTGCTTTGGGCTTCAATTTTATCTGTGAAAGAAACATACTAGATGAAAAATTTAAACCTTATTCCTGTTTCCCATCCTAGGTATAGGAATTAACACTGTTGGTCTTGTACTGGGCAAAAATAGTATATTTAATAGTAGCACAAAGAAAATGGAGGCATCTTTTACTTCCGTTTTGGGCATACTGGGGAAAATATGCTATTAAACACAGAAATGGTATTTAACAAAATCAGTCACAGGAAAAATATATTTGTGTTTTGACCCATGGTTGACCCTGAATGAATGTTCAGTGAATTGAGTTATAAAGTCTCTTCATTCTTTTTACTGAATATTAGAGATCATACATTTTATTGTATTTTTTATTATTTTTATTTTTACTGGTCCCCCCAAAAAGGATTCAAAATTCGTTACAGGTGCCATATTTCTAAGTCTGCCTATAGAAATTGGACCGGAAGAGATTTTGTTAATCACCTGCCTGAAGACCCAAGTATCAGAAAAGAATTGTCAGTTACATGCTTCTTCCTGCTTTAGTGCCTGGGACATGCTCCTTCTGGGAAGTATACGACAGCTTGCTCTAGATATACTACATATAATATGGTTAAGAGCTTTAAGCATTTATTCAGAAAGCTAGATCCATGCAGAGAACTTAGAATCTGACTGTCGGTTTTTAAAGAACCAGCTTCCCCTTCTTCTCTCCCTGTTTATTTGACCCAGATATTAAGGGAGGGGATGGCAGAGCTAGAGAAGGGCACATGTAGTATTTCAAAGGTGAAACTCGACAGTTTTTGGACCAGCTTCTTTGAAAATTAGTTCATTTCACTCCTCAACTAACTTCAGTGTCAGTGACTCCTACACTTCTCTGACAGTTTTCTTCAAATATTTACCCTTTCTTTCCTTTAATTAATAAGCCAAAATGTAACCTTCACTTTTTTCAACCAAATGCACTATTTTTTTTTTTTCGGGGGTAAACTTACATCCATTTCACAGGCATACCTCATCTGATATACAAGCTCACTTTACACAATGTGGGATTAAGTATCTGATTAAGTATACTGATTAAGTATCGGCTGCATTGTCAACCTTCATTTTCCTGGATTCTGTAAAGAAAGGCAAGTGGCTATTCAGTGTGATTGGACGAGGATGGGGGTGCTGATGAGAGAGTATCAAACTATTATTGACACAAAGATAGTTCGGCATATCTGGAGTTCAGATTTTAGATCTGACAAAGAGAATCTGGGTGCTGGAGAAAGCTAGAAACTTTATAGATAATAGTGCAGAGCTGCCCTTTTAACAGTCTGTCGCAGTTCTTGATACAAAGGATTGATAACTTGTGGGTTTGAAAAACAAAACAAAACAAAACAAAAAACTATCTGCCTTTCAGTTTGATTTACAGCACCTCCCATTTTCATGGCAAGGGGTAGGGAAAAAGTTCATTTTATTGCATTAAAAAAATATTCTGAAATCATCTGGAAACTGGATATCAGCATTTATTTTACTGGAGTGAGAAACTTCCAGTTTGATAATACAGTTGAAAAATCATTAGCCTCTTTCCTTTTCAAAATAGTGAGTTTGTATCACAGACCTCAGTGATATAGTTCTTCATCTCAAATGAGTTTTTTATTTGTTTTGTGTGTGTAATTTCCCTTTACATAGCATGCACATTTGTTCTTATTTTCTTATGCTTACTACTTGAGTGAAAGATGCATAAAGTAAGGTCTCTCTCTAGAAGTTCAGAGTCTTCTAGCCAGGAAGACAAATGAAGACGTCTAATTATAACAAAAGACAAATTAGTATGTGTCACAAGAAAAAATAAAGATACATTTTCTTTGGGCTTGGAAGGAATAAGAGTATACGGACAATCAGTAAATACTGTCAGGATATTGTCAGTGTGTAAAAGTGGGATGGGCATGGCTTATGAGGTCTGGAACAGTTGAAACATGAAACAATCGTGTAGAATTCCGTAAGGGTTAGAACACCGTGTGTAATTGTGTAATTCTGAGATAGTACTAGGGAAATGGAAGAAAACTCGAAGTTTCTGCACTCACTTTTCCTGGATGAGATGGGCCAGAAGTGGTCAGTCAGAGGAACAGCCTGCCCTTGTGTTGTCTGTGTGGTTCCTTGCTCAATGCCAATGCTACCAACTTGCCCTGAAATGAAAACTGATAGGGGCTCTGGAGCCTAGTTAGGTGAGAACAGGCTTGTGCCCTCTGTGACGACAACAACAAAACCCTTGTAATTTCCAAGTGCAGGATAGTTATTTAAATCTGCTGTTTCAGATTCCTTGGCTCCTGAGTTCTTTCTGTGCCTATTAAATATTTCGACGTGAATTGATTAATGACCTTTATTATTAATTTCCCAGTCAGTCATTGATATAAATATAAACCTAGCACAGACAGTAGCTTAAGTAGGCAGAAAGTTCTACCCTTTCCAGAAAGTTATTTCTGAGAGTACTTCTTACATTATTTATTTCATGGTTTTATCTCTACATTTATAATGTGCAAGTTATTTTCATTTCCATGATATCACTGGAGCCTCACAACAGCATCCAGTTTCAGTGTTGTTATCCCCATCTTCCTGCTGAAGATCAGGGCACAGAAGTTTGCAGGTGCAGTGAGGAGCCTGAGTGTCCAGGCAGCCGGATGGTGGAGATAGGACTTTGTTCTTGGTCATGTGCTCACCTTACAATAGTGATGTTAGTCCATCCTTGTCTGCAGTCTTTGAGCCCCCTCCGCCTTCCTAATCTTATTTCTCTGTTGTAGGAACACTGTAATCAAAGAAGCGGGCATTTGGCCTATACATGGTAGGTTTCGATTGACAGCATATAGGTCTGGCGTTTTAATTTGGGGCCTGGAACTTGGTGTGCTCTGAAAGTTATCATGCTCTCGTTAGGGGAAATAAGTCCTCAGACAATGTGAACATTCACATTTCTTCTTGTCCTTGGGTTTTACTCAGTGACTAGCTAATGAACATTAGCTTTGACTTCTCTGCAAAGGGCTTGATGGGCTAAACTCTTATTATAGTAACCCCTGGGACTGGCATATGGACAGCTATTAGAGTCAATGTCCTGAAACCAAGGGGGTTGCTCAGGCCCAACTTCCCAGAGGGTGGAGATCAGGTCCCTTAGCTCTGGTCCAACTCAGATCCAATAGCTGGAGCTGGAGCTGGAGACAGCTTACCAGCTAAAACCAGAAGCAATGATTTAGCAAGGAAGGCTAAAATAAAAAGCTCTTTGCCCCTTCCTTCATTTTCTAATAAAATATAATGTCTGACTTACATTTTTACCTCTGGCGGTATAGTTAATTATGCTTATTCTCCTGTATATGGTATTATGGTGTCAGAATTTGGCATCTGATGACCAACTTCAAGATTTAGATGATGGGGATGAAATTGGTAGTTACCATTTATTGAGCATCAGGCCAAGAACTCCACAAGACACGTCATATTATGGCAACTGATTCATGCGGCAGTTCTTCCAAGTAAGTAATTAATACTCACAGTTTACAGATACAGAGTTACTTACCTCTCTAGGCTTAAAGTCGTCTAGCAAATAAATAGCAAAGCTATCCTCATAAGCTCAGGAATGAATGACCCTTGAATGAAAGGCCCTTTTTACTAGTATCTGGACTTTCACTCTTTTGTGTCTGTCACCTTTCTGCCTGCTCAAATTTAAGTTCTTCTAATGGGATCAAGAAAGCAAGGGCAGAGGTGAGCTGGATCCTCCCTTATTCCCTGCTGGCAAGCAATAAATAGGACCAGATTTGCTGAGGCCCCTCCCCTCACTCCTGGCTCCTTTACTTTGCTCCCATGTCCCTGCCCCAAGGGTGGGGACATAATAAGAGCTTCCACTCAGGTTCAGCTCTATATCACTCATTATTTAATTTCCTTTTCATTTCCCTGTTCTGCCTAAAACAAAGTAAGTATGGTCGGGGAGGCAGAAGCAATGACAGTGATGACACCAGGAAGGAAACAGTGTAAATGAATAGGGGCAAATAGATACTTCCGACCAGTATGAAAATAAGTTCATCTCTACTCTAAGAGAAAACAAAAACAAAAACAAAAACAAAAACAAAAACAAAAAAAACAGAACAAAACAACAACACAAAAACATCATGCCTTTGGCTTGAAAACTTCCTTCCCAATTTGTGAGCCTGTTTAGGATTATGTAAGTGCAGTGTCTTCTTAACAAGAGCAACACCTCTCACCCAAAGAATGCAAAGTGCTTTGCAGACGGTAGAACTCACCATACCCCTGTGATTTAGGGACTTTTTTTTAATGCTCTAATTTATAGACTGGGAAGTCAACTCAGGAGACGCACTGCTCTATTCATATAGACAAGATAGATCTAAGACTAATCTCGAACTCCAGCTTCCTGTCTCCTTAGAAATAGACCACGCTGAAAGATTAATCAAAGATAGCAGTTTTCTCTAATTTCCTTTTTTTTTTTAAAGAAGGGAATCATACATTACAGAGTAGATATATTTGCATACAAGGCAGACCTGAAAAACATTAAGACAATAGTACCTATTTCCCTAAAAGAGAGAGGAAGAGAGAGAAGTCAGATCTCTGCCCCGCTGCATTTAAAAACTATAGCAGTTTTAATAATTGGAAAAGATTATTCTTTTGCATTCTGCCATTTGTCCGCACATGAAGAACCCATGAATTCAGAGTGGAAAATGTTTTATTTTGAAAGGTGCACAGGAAAGAAAAAATTATATGATTTGTTCCAAATATTTGTATATATTAATTGCAGGTAAAAGGAAGAAAAACACATGGATGTGTGTGCAAATGTGTGTGTGTGTGTTGCGGATAAAATAGAATTTGAGGGCTTAGAGACATGACGATACTTGTAAGGTATGAGGAGACAAGACCAGAGGCGCCGGGAAGCTGGACTACTGTGGAGTGCTGGTTGAGACTTGTCTTTGCCCCATGGCCTGCAGCGTTTATGTAGAAATTGGGGACGCTTTTACTCGTTCCAAAGCCTTACCTGATCAGACCTGCCCAGGTTCGAGTTTGGGAAAAAAAGTGTTTGAAGTAAACAGGAAAATTACTCACCTTAATGATGTGTTTTACTGGCACTGACAGTGCTTTGATAGTCTGACAGATTCTTTTTTTTTTTTTTTAAGTTTTGTAGATGAGAGACTTGGGGGGGGGATTTATTAATATTCTATTTGGAAAACACAGATTCTTAAGGCATGTTGGCAAGGGGGAGAAAAAGTGGGCTTTGTGCCATTCAGATTTCATGAGGTTGCTTTTCCTCCTCCTAATGTCTAAATCAGGGATTTTCCAGTAGGGATTTCTACTGAGAATGAACAAAAATACATGACCAGCGGTTCTATGTACTTTCTGTGCATGTGTCTCCCCAGTCACTCTGCTGCTGTTCTTACAGAAGAGATCCTTCCTTGCACTTGGGCTGTGGGTTCCCAAACTTGCAGGTTGCTTTCATCTATGATGGTGATTAAGACCAAAATCCAGCTGGTTTGATGAGAGAGTTTACTGCACCAAACAGCACTCTCTCACCCCCCCCCCTTTTTTTTTTTCCATTGGGAACACAATTCCTAAAAGTCTGCACCTAAATCTGTGCTCGGGTTGGGTCATGTTGGCTAGGAAAAGTGTGTATTTTGATACTTTGTTCAGATACAATCATTATTTGTGGATTTCATAAATTTGTTTTTCATTTCTTTTGTTTTTTTTTTCCTAAATTGTTAAAGGGCACACACTTCTTAATTTTGAGGACTGACAACTGGATCATTCATTTCTAAGTACTTTAATGTTGATTGTGATAGAGTTGGGGGGTCTTAATCTGATTATGTCCCTGATTCCCTGTGACCTGGGTGAAGTTCTGCCTTGTGCCCAGATTAGGATCCCATACATACAGGGTTTGAGAATTAAATCCCTTGGGGCTTTGTTTCTTAGATTCTGTATAATTTATGAAGCTACATACAGTGTGACTTGTAAGAATACAGAGGGATGGTTAATGTTGATAAACTTCAACTCCTAATGCTGAGATACTAAAAGAGGGAAGGATAAATTATAGGTTATGAGACCTTTAAAATAAGAGACCTTTTCCAGCTCTCTCCTCTGAGTTCTCTGATTGGGAATACCTTGAATATCTTTTTTTTTTCCTCAGTCCTAATTAGAAATGAATCAGGTGGCCAGTCAGGGAAATGAGCAGAAATATTGACTCTGGTATGTATACCAGCCTCCTGACGTCTCCGATATAAGGAGCATGATGGAGGCATTGCAGTACATCCATTCTGCCTGCTTAACCCTTGTTCTGTTAGCCACCATTTGTCTGCCAGCAGAGCAAATCTAGGTTCAGACCATGATGAGATGGTCCATAGAAGTGGGTTAGGGGAGATTTGGCTTACTAGTCAGGTGTTATCATCAGCATGTCTGACTTTGAAGCAGGTGCTCAGAATGCACATGTCTTTGAATGGATGGTGGTTTATTTCCATGAGTATTTGTTGTTTTCAAGAGATTTCATTCTTGGTTTTATCCATATTCCACATTCAAGAAAATGTCAATTTGGAGAGAAGAGGGTTTTTTTGTTTTGTTTTGTTTTGTTTTTTTTAACTTGGATCTTCTAAGGAGATAAGTCAAACAAACATGTACAACTTAGAATGTCAAGGAATCCCTCTTCTGAGAGTAGGCTTTGTTTTTTCAGTGGGCACATGATTTGAAACTGAATGAGCCCAAAGTGTTGGAGGTTTATGAGAATCATCAGCATTTATTAATGGCAATCCTACCTAAGGAGAATCGAATTATTTAGAAAGGTACTTTCTAGCATTATGAGTGATAGACAGTTGGAAAGGAGACCTCTTCTGGGGTTGGACAAACTGAAAAGGTTTTGCCCTGTGACCTGTAGAAATAAGGACATTGATCAGCCAAATGATATCACCATCTCTCATGGCACGCCCCCTAGAAACCTAGACTTAGTGGCATCCTGCTGATTTGGTCTCAGCAGTATCCCTCCTACCTCTTCTCACAGTCCCTGTTCTACAGGGAGCCTCTACAGCTCTGGTTCAGCTGGTGTAGTGGGCTCCATCTCTGCTCCTCCCCAACCCCCACACCCTCCTCTTCTGTGTCAGGTGAAGGGATCTCTCCAACACACAGCTCAGATGCAAGATCACTGATGCCCGTTGTCAGTGACTGCACACTGACCTCGGAGCACGTCATGCTCTGATCAAAGTGTTCCTTTTTGGCCCAGACTCCCACCAGTAACAATAATCTCATTCTGTTTGTAAAATGCCTTATATTTTTCAACACACACACGTATATATTATCACATTTAATCCTTATAACAAACCTGTCACGTTGGCAATTATTACCCTCACTTCTTAAATGAAGAGTTATGTAACTTTTCTTGAGATTTGACACCAATTGGGTGCATAGGGAAGCCAGCCCTCTGCCTCGGTGAGTATTGTGTTCCTCACAGCATGCTGTGATTCCAAAAATATACTCTGCCCAGCCGCCAAGAGTGATGTTTCACAGTCATCAGAAGACGATTTTTGTTTTGTTTTCCCACCCCTGTTCCTGGTCTCCTGCTATCCCCTCTGTCCAAAATATTGCACTCTCTCTCTTCTCATTCCTACCTGTCATACTCCCCTCTATCCTGAAATAAGATTAGAAAAATGTTAATAACTGTTGAAGATAGGTGACGGTTGTGTGGGGTTTGATAAATTTGAAAATGTCAATAACAAAAACTTAAGAAAACTTCTGTATGTCCTTTCCGGTTGGGGTTGTCAGACTTAGAAAAAAGATCCAAGATATCCAGTTAAATATGAATTTCAGATAAACAACAAAAATTTTAGCATAAGTACATCCCATCTACTTATGGGATGTCCTTAGGCTAACAAACGAATCATTGGATTCAGATTAAATTTTAAGCGGGTATATCTGGCAATCCTATTCCTCGCTCAAACAATAACTCTTTAAGTACAAGTGAATTTTTCAGTCCTCTCACGACAGCAAATTCAGCATTTGTGACATAACAAAAAGTCTGCACATGCATTTAAATATACACTGAACTAGCACTCTTCTCTTCCATGGCTATGGGGCCTCCTACCCTCCTTCTTTTTTCCTTTGTGTCATATCTGTTTCCTTCCCGAAACTCTTTCAGATTTGTTAGTAAAGATAACTGTTCTTAATAGGTTTGCTTGATTATTTTTCTTGTTATTGCTAAAACATTTTAACAGGTCTACTCTAACTCCATAGCATCACTAAGACTGTATATTGCATTCTTTTCCCCATTGGGGCTACATAGAATATTAAGTTTTTAAGGAATGCAAAGAAGGAAAGAAAGAAAGAAAGAAAGAAAGAAAGAAAGAAAGAAAGAAGAAAAAGAAAAAAGAAAAGAAAAGAAAAGGAAAAAAAAAAGCCACAAGATGAAGCATGTTTTCATCTTAAATGAACTGTAAAGAAATAGGAAGTAACATTATGATAAGCTTTTAAGAGGTGTTGCAGGTAGAGGAAAGGATTTGTTTATGTCTCTCCCCTCCCCCCCGCCTCCTTCCCCCACCCCCAGCAAACACAGACAGCTACGTATTAGTTGGCCACACAGTCCCTAATTATCAACCATGGAAATAGACATCTCAAAATTATTGAGTTCTTGTGGATTTATTTAAAAAGGGGATGGGGAACAGAAGTTTAAGACTTGGCTTAAAGGTATCAAGCAGCAAATCTGATCTAATTTATTGAGTTACAACTTTGCTTGGTAGTATCTTACCAGTTCCTCCAGGATCTCAGTGTTTCCCCATGGTGATTTTGTATACTTACATGTTGTAAAGAAACATCACGGTTTGCCTATATGATGGTGTAGCCTTGAAAGAAATTCATCTTGTCATTGTCCACTTGGAATGGTAGGGTACCTGTAGTTGAAGCAACCTGTAAGTCTCTTAAACTTTTCACAAATTCACAGTAGCACACTTAAAAGCGCCTGGTATCTTAAGCGTAATAAAAAAAAATACAATAAGTCTAAGGAGATCAGCAAGCATGACCTCTGTTTATGTTTTGAAATCCATTGGGTACTCATCTCCCTTATTTTTTAATCCCATTGTATTTACACCTGGGTGTCTATTTCTCTGCAGCAAAAGGGACGAAGGATATAAAATATCAGAGTAATAATGATTCTCAACAATTGCTGGTACTCTTTCATGGAGAGATTTAAACCTGTTTGCTAAACTGAATTTCTGTCAGAAGGACAGTGCATTAGGATTACAGTTTATATATTGTAGGTAGAAGCACAAAGAAGAACCTGTACGGCTCCTTCCCCACACGTACAGAAAACAATAAAACAGGATGCATTATTAAGAACCTCAGAAAGAGAGTTAAGAATCCAGTTACCTAGGTTTCAGTTATAGTGGTAAAACTAGCCTTCCAATTTCCTTTCTTTCTGTCTCTACTTTTTCTTCTCTGTTTTCTGATTCACCCCAGAAACATACCTTGAGTCAAAGAGTAATCTTTAGAAGTTTGCTTTGAAAATATTTTGTCTCGCTAAAATTATGTTGCTGGTCACTGGTCTAGCACTAAAGCTGTACAGTGGAAATAAGTACCAAAGCTGAACACAGTGATACCACGGTGAGAGTTGCTGTTCATCATGCACTTAGCCGGCCCCACCGCTGGATGGTAAACACTGCCTGTTTTCCCCGTTCAACCCTCACAACAAGTTCAAAGGGGTTAGTGGAATTATCTCTGTCTTGGAGATGAGGAGTCAACAGCTCCAGCAGGCTAATCACCCTGCTAAAGTCACATAAGGATTGGCAGCGGGTCAGAGGGTATCTCCCCTAGCACCCTGAGCTGTGCCCCGCAGGTTAGGAGCAAGGGGGTTAGGAACTGCCATCAGGAGGACTTGGGAGTTCAATTTGGCCCTGCTACTTAGTAGCTGTGAAAGATTGGGCAACTTTTTAAAGCTTTCTGAGTCTCAGTTCACTTATCTGGCAAATGAGAGTCATAATATCCACTTCACAGGTTACTGTGAAGGCTATATTAAGACACAAGAATTTAGCAGTGTCTAGATTAAATCATGTTCAATAAGTATTAGCTTGTGTGTGTGTGTGTGTTAATATACAGCAAACACGGGTCCTACTTTGTACAGCGATATCACCAAAATATTCAGCTATTTGAATACTTGAGCATGCATTAGGAAATTAGGGATGGCAAATGCTAGGGTTCATTGAAAGGTACAGATTCTAAATATTTCTTTTTCATGCAGTCATCCTCAAAACTGTAGATGTCTATTCATAATTTAGTCTGCTAATTGAAGCCTGAATTTGGAAGGTATGCAATATTTTAGGAGTGAACTGAGTTGTCTATTTTTTTCTTCTTAAAAACGGCTAACCTCTTTTGTTGTAAAACAGAGCTTAACTCGTGTGTGTGTGTGTGTGTGTGTGTGTGTGTGTGTTGGAGAAAGGGAAGGAGGGAGAGAGAAGTGATGGATGGTAAGCCCATATGTTAAGGGTTTGGAGAATACTTGCTGCAATGTTTATAAGCCTCCATCCTTGAGAGGCGATAACAATTTTTCAGAGTCTCAATAACTTCCTGGGACTTTGAAGCCAGAAAGCACTGTGGTGTTCATGTTTCATTACATTTGTATCTTCATTTTATATTCTATTGTCTGTCAGCATTATTTATTTCTATTAATCTTTCCTTAATGATAAATTTCTGGAGAGTAGGGACTTGATCCCCACCCCTTCCTGTCCTAACATATAGAACAGTGACTTGAACACGACAAGGACAACATCAGTGCACAGGGAGATCTCATACAATGTCCCATGTGGTGTGTATAACAGGTACAGTAGGTGCCCTGGATTTGATGTTTAAACCTATATAAGAGGCCTGACCTTGTCTTCTACCCCTGTTTTGTTGTGAGCACACGAGTTTATCTACTTGAGCCTCTGATTCTTCATTGACCAAGAGTGGAGAAGAATGATTTACTCACAGAGTTAGCTGAAAATTAAATGGATAGCGTGTCTAAAAATGCTCTATAAGCAGGTAATGACTCCACATGGCGAGTGACAATGTCATTTCTGGAAATTAATAGACGCTATTACCGTCCACGCTGTCAAGATATAGTCCCACATCTCTTCTCATAAGCCCGGTCCACCTAGCCTTCCAGTAAAAAACAGTATCCTTCAGTTCCAAACAAGTTACCACACTTAGTAGAGAGTTTACTTTTAGGGTTAATTTGCAGATGACACTTCAAAACAAGCAATGAATCTAGTGAAAGGGAACTAATAGGTTTGGTATTATCTTGCAAAGGGTGCCCACGCCATTATATAGGGCTGTGAGTGTGTCTGGCGGTTACAAGTTCCTAAATGTGTTTCTGTTCACTGGAAAGATGCAGCCTTCAGCAGGGACTAGAGGTTTAGGAACTGTGTACCCTGGGAGTCATTTTGAAGGAGAGCACAAGAGTCTGGGGAAGGATAGACAATGACCTTCAACTCTAGCATCCAAGGGTTGAGGAAGAATAGCCCTGGGATGGATTCCTGCCAGTGTGAGGGCCACAGCGTGAAGCATTGCCCTGGACCAAGGACGGGAAGCATTCTTGGTGGACAGTGACCTGAGCTCTGAACAAGCCTCCCACCTTTCTGACCCGAGGCTGCCTTCTCCATATGCCAACATAAGGGCAAAGGAAGAAGTGGGGGCGTTGGGTTTGGACCCTGAGTTTGAGAGAAATAACAGGTATAAGAGGAAGCCCCTGCAGGGTTTTGCAGGGTGCGGGTACAGTGAGTCACCCTGAGGGGGAAAGAAGATGCTTTCTCTCCCTTAAGGGCAAATAAGGGCTAAAACCCAGAGCTGTGCCCTGGAAAGTAGCCTTGTTACCCAGACACGCTCCTGCTGCAGTGAAAGGGAAGCAACAGGTGGCATAGACTGTTTCTTGTCCAAAGTGTGTGTGCGCCCCCAGGAAGCTCTCCTGATATGCCCACCAACCTGCCCCCCAGATAACACCTTTTATGAAAAGAGTGGATAGGAATGTTTTACAGTGAAAAGATCATGGGGTTGGAAGCTGGGAGTCATAGGTTCTAATCCTGCCCTACTGCTGGCGCTTGGTGTGACCTTTTCCCTGAGTTTGTTCTCTTATTTAGACACCAGAAAGTTAAACTAGGTATGTCTGATGGGGTGCCCTGTCCCCCAGGGTTTCTGCTCACCCGCGTTCCTGCTGGAAGAATTTTTTGTCCACAGATAATTGTATCTTCCCGTATTGCTGGGGGGTGTCCAGGTTTGTTTTGCAGAGGGCCATGCAGTATGCGGGACACGCAGTCATGAGGGTTTTTCGCAGGCATTTCGTCAGCACTGAGAAGAAGACAAATCGCCCGAAGTTCCATGCTCAGCTCCGGCATTTATTGGAGTGTTGCTTTAAACATTTGAGCCCCCGTTTCTGCACATGTAAAACAGGAGAGTCACTTCACCCCTTGAGAGTTCTCAGGGTTGTTGTGACTTGAGGAAACATTGGAGGTAAGCTAACATTTATGGAGCACCTGCTGTATACCAGTCACTCTGGCGAATGCTCTCCAGTGTCTGCCTTGTGAAGGTAACTGCAGGTGGTATTACTGGTCAAGCAGGGTTGGCAGGGGTGGCCCCGACAGGAGACTCTACCTGAAAGGTCATTTTACCCTCCTGGGGAGACAGAGTTGCAAAATTACCAATCAGGTCTGTCAAATCTTTTTAAACTGGCTTTCCAAATTCATACCCTCAGGCATCTAGAACCAGGCTGGCGGGCTCCACCCCCCACCCCTTCCCAAGGTCTGTGCCAACACGCTGTCCTCCAGAAAGGGAGGCTGCAGCTGTTTCCCAGCTAGGCCAGTGCCCAGGGCTGGCCACAGAGCTGCCTGGGGCTTCCCAGAGAGGTATCAGGGCACATCCCTCCCTACCACGGTTTTGTTGCTCTATGGTGCAGTCTGAATGTCCCACCCCCCGACCCCCCTCCACCTGCCAGGCCTCAGTGGGCTCCGGGCTGGTCTTCAAGGTAAGCAGGTAGCAGAGAGCCCACCTGCTTGATGTCAACATCTGTGGGCGCGGCCCTGGGAAGAATGTGCCGCTCCCAGCCTGGGCTCAGGTAATTAATCCCCACAACTGACAGGTGGCAACAGGCGGCCCTTTGGCTGGGGCCATCGGGGAAAAGTGCTTGGAGGAAGGATTTTTTTTTTTTTTTTTAAACTATCAAGCACACAATTCGTACATGTCTGGCAGCTAGACGACTGCGGCAGGAAGGGAGACAGGGAGGAGAAGTTGAATGC
Source organism: Panthera uncia (assembly GCF_023721935.1). NCBI lineage: Eukaryota > Metazoa > Chordata > Mammalia > Carnivora > Felidae > Panthera > Panthera uncia. The sequence goes on along the minus strand of NC_064810.1, from coordinate 76,322,709 downwards.
CTTGCCAGAGGACTAGGGGGCCAATTTTGGAATCTCTTCCTGCCCAATCATGATGATAGATTCAATAGGAGGTGGTGGCCTGGGCTCTGTTTGCAAGCTCACTTTGCAGATTTCCCCTTCCTTTGAAGTAGATGCCGTCCTAAGTGGGATGCCTTCCTTGTGAATGAAGAAGTTGAAGGCCACTAGGAGAAGTGATTTCCCTAAGATGATGCAGGAAGTCAGTGAGCAAGTGCATAACTAGAGTCCTGCCCTCCTGCCTTCCTGTCAGTGAGTCTTTGGGCGATATTTACCACTCCGTTGTACATGTGCAGTTTAGAAATGAGGTGATTAAACTGTGGTGTAGTCACAGGAAGGATAATCAATTGGTTCTTGAATGATATTTTGGGTTTTCACCTAACCTTTTAAAGCTGATTTCTCAAGAAAATACCCGAACCTGCCCCCAAACTATATACATGCGTTCACTTGCTAGTTTTGCTTTTGGTATTTTGATACATCATCCATCATAGCCATGACAGAACATTAACCTGATGTTTGTTCAGAATGTATTTACTTAACTAAAACCTTTAAAGTGACCACCTTTTAATTATTAAATTTTTTTTAAAAACCTCTCTTCCTAAATGTGAAATTTATAATATTTCCCAAGTGAGTTTATTTATAGAGGACAGACCCGGAACATAGTATATAATTAGCCCATACAATTATATGTGAAACAGATTATTCAGTCGATTGCAAGCAGATCATACTGGAGCTGTATCTGGCTCTTTCCAGCTAAGACTGTTTTTGCATTTTAGCAAATTAGATAGTTATAGTTAATTTTCCAAAGCTTCTTGATTGAAAATAATGTTTGACCCTTATATTTTTATTTTCAAGCTTCTCATTTCTTTTAAAAAAATGTTTATTTATTTGGAGAGAGAGAGATAGAGAGTGAGTGTGTGCCATTGGGTGGAGGGGCAGAGAGAGGAGGAGAGAGAGAATCCCAAGCAGGCTCCATACTGTTAGCCTGGAGCCTGATGCGGGGCTTGATCTCACAAATCATGAGATCATGACCTGAGCTGAAATCAAGAGTCAGACACTCAAACAGCTGAGCCCCTCAAGCATCTCATTTCTGCTTCTTAGTAGTCTTTCCCTCTGCCAAGTCAGTTGCCAGAACTTTATTTTGTCCTCTCTGAATATCCCATGTGTTTTATAAGATTTTATTTTCCACCAGTTTCAGTTCTTGCTTTTATCATTCCCTTACCCTCTTAAAAGGGGCTTTTTGACTCGGCCATTCCAAAAATACAGTTTAGAGAAGAAAAAAAAATTGAAATCACTGAATATTTTAGGATAATTCTGACTAAATTCAGACTGGCTTTGCACTTGATAATGGCCATATTTAGATGAATAGTGTTGTGACAGCTTTGGGACTTGCCCTTTTTTTCTTGTCAAATATTATAGGTTATCTGAGGTTGTAAAGACCCCACCTTTCACCGCTTGTATTCTTTGAACTCTCTGCAAATAAGAACCATAAGTTAGAAGCGCACCTTAGCATTTCTTACCGGTGAATGGTAATCGTCTTTTAGATTATTTGTAAATCTCATTATTTTTAATTTTCTTTTACTGCAATCATCTCAAATTCATGCAGAAGCCAAGAAAAGTTGTTGGTATATTTAAGCCTTGGCATAGATTTTAGTCTCCTTTTTAGACCCGGCCATCCTCACAGTAGGTAATTTGCCCCCAGCGTTCATGGACCACAGTTGGATCTTGTTTATATATTAAGGTCTATTCTGTGGGCTAATGGCCAATAGGTAATAATGTACATAGTACTAAATTAGGAAAAGGGGTGCCTGGGTGGCTCAGTCAGTTAAGCATCTGACTCTTGGTATGGCTCAGGTCATGATCTCACGCTTCATGAGTTTGAGCCCCACATCCAGATTCTCCCTGGGATTCTCTCTGCCCCTCCTCCATTCTCTGTGTCTCTCAAAATAAATAAAAACTTAAAAAAATAAATTAGAAAAAAAAGTTGAGATATATTCTTTTAGCATGATGGCTTGCCAGATGTGGATTTATCTGCAAGCTGGCACTGTAGCATCAGAATGGCTTTGACACTATATTATACTGCTGCTTCCCTTGAGAATGGATGGAGTAGTGGGGTGGGTTATGTAGTTACTCGTTTGTCTATTCCAATGATGTTTATTCCTTCCATATTCTTGGACATTTGTAGGTGACGTTAGCCTTGCAATTTGGGATTTGCATACGGTATGGTATTTCTTCTGGGAGAGGTTGAAAGAGTAAGTGTTTTGTTTTGCTTTTTGATGGAGTGGGGAGGGAGGGTCTGTGTTGCACCTTTAGGAAAGTGAGCTGTTGAAAAATTATGCAGGTGTGTGCTGATATTAGCTGGCATCTCTATGCATTGTGATACTGAATTACCAGTCTGGCAGCCAAGGGCATGTAATATAGTATGTCTACTGAGGCAGGTGGTGACGGTGGGGTCGTAGTTACTGGAATGCTTTTCTCCCCACTTCTCTTTGCAACATATTATTAGTAGAGGAGCTGAATTTACTCTTGTTTTCCAAAATCCCCTGGAGTTATTTTATTTGAACATGATATTTGGCTTTGTGGAGTTCACTCCTCAGTATGCCAAACCTTCACCCCTCCTTCACAAAGTGAAACAAAACTCAGGCAAAGCTTGCTTTTCCATTTTGTCAGGGATATTGTATAGCAAGAAAGAGGTTAGTTCATTTGTCAGTTTTGAGGCACCTCTGTTCCATGACACTGTAGAAATACTTTGTTCATGTGGATGCTCAAGATTGTGGAAGAGGAAATTTTGTTGAGGCCCAAAAAAAATGTGCTCTTTGTTCTTACTCATAGGCTAGTAATCCTTAGGAATAGACACACTATTGGATATGCATACATTTATATCAGTACACACATTGATTCCTACTATTTTTATGTACTTCTGATCAGAAAGATTATCAACACTCTGTTTTCCAGATTCTTTTTAAAGAGGTACCTTGCCAGTGTGAACCTGGAAACTGAATTCTCTGACAGATTTGCATCAGATCATAAAATATTCAAAACAAAAGAAACAGAGATCATCTAATGAAGTTCTCTCATTTTCCCCTATGGATGATTATTAGCTCAGTGTTCAGAGAGATCATGTGAGTTGCCTGAAATTCCTCAGTGACAGAGTGGCCAAAGGCTATGACTTTTTTTGAGAGATCAATTACTTTATCTTTGGAAGTAAATTCTTTCACATATGCTTTTTTCTTTTCCTTTTTTTTTTTCTCTTTCTCTATCACAATATTTTATTTTCTGATTTTACATTAAGATTTGCCTAATTTTAAGAGCTACAAGTTCATGTGGTATTTTACCTAAATACTGTATATAAAAAGATTAATACAATCCACTGCCGACTTATCAAATCTAAGACCAGATGGGGTAAAATTGGTTCTTAAAACAATTGGTGGGCATTTCCTGTTATTCTTACATTCAAGATCCCATTCTGAAAATGTACTTATCTTTTAGGAAGAAAATCACAATTCCTAGTCAGACTTATTTACTAAACTAAAAAGCATGTGATATTGAAACAAATAGCAGTATGGAATATCCTTGTAATCTTGCAGGAAATGGTGATCAAATTTTATTTTTTAGATGAACTCTGAGCTTTATACTTGTTTTTCTAATCATATTGAATGTTTATGTAAATTCACTCTGGTATGAAATACACCAGTTCCACTTGGGCCCCATACTGCTAGTGTTAAGACCGCATGGTGCATGAGTTGGGACATTGGCCTGTGTGTCAAGATGGTCCTTGTTGCTGAGTGTGTTTGAGCAAGTCTCCTCTCCTCTCTGGGGCTTGGATCTTTCCTCTGGAACTGGAGTGGCTGAACCAAATCATCTCTAAGCTGATCTAACTTTGTAAGAAAAGCTTAGCCGTGGTATCATAAACTAAAACTGCCTTGAAACAAGTGATTTGATAATAGAAACGGAAAACCAAATCCTTGGCTTACAATGCCAGTTTGGTTTTATATGGAAACTCCGTCATCAGGGTATAATGAAGTTGTAAAAGTATTAGTTTTTCCGAAGTAAGGAAATCTGAGTTCATTCCTACATTGCCTAGATTTAGTGCAACCTTTAGAAATCATTTCTTCAGGGATGCTCTCCTGACCCTCCAAATTAAATAGAGCTTCACATTTTGCCTTGTGTCCCTCTGCTTTTTATTTAGAACATATATCACATTTTTAGAAATAATTTGTTTAATGTCATTGCTTCGTCTAAGCCAACTCCATTAGCCCAAGGTATACTGCTAGTTCCCTGGAATTCAGGAGAGAGCCTGTCATGAAGCAGGTGTTCAATAAATATTTGTTAAATTAATGAACCAACTTCACTAAGTTTTATATCTGAAAATTAATGGGAGAATAAAGTTTGGACAAGACATGCTATAATGTTTCTTCTGGGTTCTAATATCTTATTTCTATATTCTCCATATTCTAAAATTATAAGTCTGCAACAGACTTACAGGTACTGCCCATATTAAATTTATTTATTACAATTTTTATTAGGAAATATTTCAAGCCTACAAAAACAGCAAATAAGTTTAGATACCTGAGTATCTACCAAAATTCATATTGCTTCAAATATTGTTTTTTTAAAAAATTAATGTTTATTTACTTTTGAGAGAAAGAGAGAGAGGTGTGAGTGTGTGTGTGTGTGTGGGGGGGGGGTGCATAGAGAGGGAGACACAGAATCTGAAGCAGGTTCCAGGCTGTAAGCTGTCAACACAGAGCCTGACACGGGGCTCAAACTCATGGAACGTGAGATCATTACCCGAGCTGAAGTCAGATGCTTAACTGACTGAGCCAACCAGGCACCCCTCAAATATTGTTTCTAAATAAAATATTACAGATGAAGCCAGAAGGTCTCCCTCCATTCTATCTCATTACCCTCTCTTCTTCCTTCTATTAAAATGAATAAGTATGTCCACATGTAAGAACACAGATAAATGTTGAAAACAAGAGAAATGAAAAGAGATTGCTGAGATTAAATGTTGATCAGTGTAGCTTAAGTAAATTTTAAGGACACATAAAATTATATTGTACTTACTTATGAATCTATACATGTGTATATAAAAATGTATGGAAGCAGATAAACCAAATCCATTCATTTTCTTAAACAAATGAACCCAGTAGCTTGACATGGTCTAGAACTTAGTGATCACTACCAGGTAAATAAGAATTGTCTGATTTCATTGTAAATGGTTAATATTCAAACTTAAGCAGATTTTTATTATCTGACAACCACTCCCTCACCAGGTTGAAATAATGTTTTCACAATGCTCCCCAAGTTACTTAAGCTACATTAAACACTTTATGTGGAAGATCTTAGAAACATGAAGCTTCAGTAATAATCATAATTCACAGCTTTTATGTTGGTCTTTGCAGTTGACTAAGGCTTCTCCTATCCATCCATGATTTTACCCCTCCACCCTAAGAGCTATAGAAGTTTATATGTATATATTTTAATTTTATGTTGGTGAGAAGTTAGGTGATTGCATAAAGACCCAGGGAATGAGTAGAGGAGGCAGAATTTTTAAATCTTGACTCTTGACCCCTAGCTCAGTGACTATTGCTTACAATTGATGGGGTTGAGTAAGAGTCCTTCCCTAATGCTCTTGGCTTTGATAACTAAGCCCTTACTTCTTTCACAACAAAGTTGGCCTATGAATTCCAGTGTTACCTCATGTTATTTTATTTTCTTGGTCCAGAATTAAAGTTAACTATCTTTTGTTTTCTCTATTTGTTGAAGAGTCCATTGACTAAGCCAAGTCTTATTTTACTACTGACTGTCGGGAGCCCTAAACTAACTCTCGTTCATTTTTTTTTTTTTTTTTAGAAAAGGTAATAAGCAAATAACTGGTCTTATTTTTGCAAGCATCTTTTGTTCCAATGAAAAACAATTCTCAGTCTGTTTTGGTGCCTTCATGATGAAAACTAGAAGACTGAGTTTTAGTGAATCCTATGTCCTCCGTCTCTTCATCTTTTTAGTCATTTCTATCACCCTAGTTTGGGCCCTCCTCCTTTCTTGCCTGAACACCTCCTGACAGGTCCCCTTCCTCTTACTTTATTCCAGTCTCGCTCCTACTGGCTTTGCTTTACTTAATACATTGACCTGATAGATCCGTCCCTTGGTATGCAATCCTTAGTGACTCTTCTTTGCCTGCTGGTAGAGTCTAGCTGTTTCTTCTGACATCCAGGGCTCCTCAGAATCTGGCAACTGCCTTCCTGGCTTAGCCTCATTGCTTTCTGTTCTGCCCCTCTGCCTCCTGCCTCTCCCCCTCCTGCCTCCCCCCACCTATAGTTTAGCCATAGTTAACATCTCTCTGCTTATATCCATGATATTCCCTCTCTGTGGAAAGCCTGCTCTCTGTCTCTTGGCTCTTCCATTCTGGCATCCTTGGGTATACCATATAGTTGGTGAATAACTTGCCTTTTAAGGCCTCACTTAAATATCACTACCACTGTGAAATCTTTCTTCTCCAGTAGAATACATTTACTTTTCTCTTTCTCTCTTATCTCCAACCAATCTGCCAGTAAATCTGGTTAAAATATATCCAGAAACCAACTGCTTCTCACCAACTCTACTGCTGGTCTAAGCCACTGGGATTTTTTACTTGAATTATTTGCAGTAGCTTCTTTACTGATCTCTCTGTTCCATCTATAAAGTCTGTTTTTCACATAACAGCCAAAATACTATTCAAGTGGAAATCATATCATGTCACTTTCTCAGACCTCTCCAATGACTTCCTAGCTCACACTAAGTTGAAGTCTTTCCCTGGCCTATAAGGCCTCACGTGGTCTGGGCCCCATATTCTGTCTGCTTGAGATCTTGTCCCTTACCACTGTAGCCTTTGCTTACTGGTATCCTTGACAGACATACTCTCCTCAGGACCTTATCATGTGCTAGCTCCAGTAATTGAAATATTATTTCCCTAGGCTCATCCATGGGATGAGCATGCATGCCTCCTATGCATGGCTCAATCCAGTGTATTTCCTTCAGATCTTTCTTTACATATCAATATATCAAAGAATTCTTCCCTGATGAAATAATATCCCCCTCACACCACACTACCCAGCTCCTGGTTCTTGACTATATCCTTTAATTTTACCCAGACTTTATTTTCTTTATAGCACCTATTACCATCTGACATAGTATTTATTTGTTTATTCTAGAGCAGTGACACCTTTAGAGCATGGACTTTGCTTTTTTTTACTGCTGAATTTCCAGAACTAAAACAGAGTCTTGAATATAATACTAAATAAATAGCAAATTTATTAACAAATATGTTATTGCTCTATCCTCTGTAATCCCATAATACATTCTGTATACCTCTGCTATGCTCAGTGGATTGTTTCACTCTACCTCTAAACCATGACCAATTTGAGGTAAGACTAAGTTTTTCTTTCAGTTTATGTTTCAAAAACTGCCCTACACAGCAAGGATATATAAGTTCCTGCATTATGGGGTTTTGAATCTTATTTCTCTATGTTTCTTGTATAGAACAGAGTATCGACCATAGGTAGTATGTGCTTAGTAGACATTTGTTTGGCAATTATTGAATGATGTTAATATATAGATCTCATGCCTAGTTTACAGTGGCAGCTGATAAGCAAATTCTTATATAGAATCTTAACTTCCCACTAAAATATTATGAATTACAGGGAAAAGCCTAACTAAATTGGACACTCATGCTATTTATAATAGTGTAGCAATTTTTATTTTTTAAAGGGCTTATAGAATCAAATTGAAAATTGACATTTGTCAAATTTTCAATTGTCAAAGAGACATGAGGGATGCAAATACTAGCCCTAGTTATATCTTATTATGTTCACAGAAAACTATAAAAGTGATTACATACCTATATCAAAACAACAACAACAACAAGGGGGGGAAGGAAGGGGAGGGGGAGGAGGAGGGGGGAGGAAGAAGTAAAAGAACTCTAAATATAAGGGAACAGCATTTTAATGAACCAAAGGAAGCAAAAACATCCTAGCAACCAGAAAAAAAAAAATTAGAAGATTGCTTCAGTACAAAGCAATAAAACATAAGCACTATAAATTGGTGAAGAAAATAACATACCTAGAACAGCAGGCTGTGATGGAAAGATGACTGTATAAGGTAAAAAGGGAGATTAAGCAAGATAAAGAACAACATTTAAGTGCAATAGAAGACTTACAACTAATTGTAGTAGGGCAGAACAGAACTAACTCTAGAAAACCCTACACATGATATGTACATGACTTTGACAAGCTTTCCCTGAATGCAGACAAAAGGAAAAGATACTAACAATTCATGTTTGAGTATATAAAATGTATGAAAGATAGACAATGTGGATCCAAAGTAAGACTTACATGTTTCTGAAAATTAATGAGTAGAAAAAGCAAAAATATAAGTAAAACAAGAAAAGTAAATTATATTGAGTTAAAGTATGTAAGTTGAAAGAGCTCACCAATTCCCAAATAATTTCCAAAAAAAAATTAGAAATATTCTCACTTAAAAGAAAATAAAAATAAAGAAGGAAACAAATCCTGTAAGGATCTAGGGAAAAATAAGCAGCTTACTTAAAAGAAGAAAATTCAAATTGACCTTGGACTTCCCTGCAATACTAACATGTGCATTGACTCAACTATCTGGTTTTAAGGGATCCAACTGAAACTAATTTATGTGCAAAGGATTTGTGAATTAAAATGTGCACAGCATGGGGCACCCAGGTGGCTCAGTCAGTTAAGCATCTGACTCTTGGTTTCGTGAGTTCAAGCCCTGCATCAGGCTCTGCACTGACAGTGCGGAGCCTGCTTGGGATTCTCTCACTCCCTCTCTCCCTCACTCACACTGTCTCTGCCTCTCTCAAAAATAAATAAACGTAATTTTTTAAAATGTGCACAAGAGCGTTATTTTTAATATTTTTAAATTATAATAAAATTCATATTCTATAAGAAAGGCATGATTAAATAAATCATGGTATGTCTCTTTTTAATACTATAATTACAGCCCTTTAACATCACATTTTTAAATTAGACATACTCACGATATGTTAAATAAGACAAGACACCAAATTTTTTTATGGTGTGTTCCAGTTTGTATAAGGGTGTGTGTGTTTGTGAGAGAGTGTTTGTGTTGTATGTGTTTATATGAATAGGAAAAAGTCTAAAATGTTAATGGTGTGCATCTCTGGGTGGGGGAAATATGTCATATATTTCTGTTTTTCAGAATTTCCGTGTGCATATGTTATAATTATGAAAAAAACCAGACACATTTATGGAAAAAGAAGTTGAGAAATTTATGTCTTTAATCCTTCATAACTGCTTCTAGTAGTGACAGCATTGTGGGAAGAGATAGGTTATACCTTTAAACATAAAGGTTGGAATGTTTGACATCTACCCAAAGAGCTGCTGGAGATTCAATGCAATGGACATGCATCACCAACGAAGTTCTTAGATATAGGGATTCTCTTTTCAGATATAGACTCAACTGGGTTCTTCCTTTGATACCTATAGTCGAAAAAACCTAGCTACAGAAAAAAAAATGACCATAGAACAGCAATGAAAAAATCCATTTGGAATGATAAGAAAATGGTACAAAGGGGAAATAGGTTAGAGCCAGAGATGGAACCCACCTAATAAACAGAAGTCTTAGAGGAAGAATTATCTTTCTCAAGAATGTAAGTATGGTCCTTTATTATATTGAATATGAAGACTCCAAAAGAAATTACAATTGGATGTCAAATTATATTGGATAACCCAACCTCCAAAAGAAATGCTTATATATTCCTCCATATTAAGAATATATCAAAATGTTGTAGATATAGCCAAAGGGATGCTTTAGATGTACCTTTGCAGAATTAAATGCTTATATTAGGGAAACAAGTCTAAAATCAATGGTCTAAGATATCAATTTAAAAAATAAAAATAAAACAATAACAAATTGGACCATAGTTCAATTCTTGCAGTTGGGCAAGAATAAAAATTAAAAGTCATGCATATTGGAAAGGAGTAAAACTGTCTTTAGTCACAGTTAATGTAATCATCTATGCAGAAAATCATAAGATAGCTATAAAAAATTACTAGAACTAATAAGTTTAGCAAGGTCACAGGATACATAGTTAATATACAAAGATTAATTATGTTTTTATATACTGAAAAAATAAAATTAGACATTAAAAATTTTGAAGTAGCATGTAAACAATTAAAAAAATACCAAAGGAGCAGTCTAACAAAATATGTGCAAAATTTATATACTGAAAATTATGAAACATTCCTGAGAGAAATTAAAGGTTCCTATTTGGATGTATATACCACATTCATAGATTAAAATACATAATATTGTGAATATATCACTTCTTTTCAAGATCACCTATATATTAGAAACAGTTTCATCCAAAATTTTACCAGGTATTTTGTGATAATCGACAACTTGCTTGTAAATTTTAAATGGAAATTCAGAAGACCTGAAATAGCCAAAACAATCTTGAAAAAGAACAAAATTGGAGGTTGCCATTTACCTGATTTCAAGACTTCCTATAAAGTTAGAGTAATCCAAACAGTGTGCACTGATGTATGAAGACACATAGATCAATAGAAAAGAGCAGTGTCCAGATAAAAATGTGAATGCATTTGGCCAATTAATTTTCAAAAAAGATGCCAAGGCTATTGAACAGAGTCCCAGAATGTTTCTGGAACAAATAGATTGTTGTTAAAAAGAAGAGGAAAAGGAAGAGGAGAATTGACTGAACATAGATACAGAACTACATGCAACGGCTAAAACTATAAATCTTCTACACACAAACATACAAAATCCTTCTGAACATCAGGCTAGGCCAGGATTTCTTATGACAGAAAGGAAATGAGCCTTAAAGGCAAAATATTGATGATTCCTCAAAATTAATTGTTTTGGAAAAGCACAGAAAATTGGTAAAAAAAAAAAAAAAAAAAGACAAGCTACAGACTGGGAGAAAACATATTTTAAAAACATATCTGATAAAGGACTTGTATCTGGAACATATGAAGAACTTTTTCAACTCAAATTAAGAATACAAGCAACCCAATTATAAAATTAAAATTTAAGGGATGCTGGATGGCTAAGTGGGTTAAGCGTCAACTCTTGATTTCAGGCCAAGTCATAATCTCAGTTTGTGAGATCAAGCCCCGCATCAGGCTCTGCACAGCATGGAGCCTGCTTGGGATTCTCTTTCTACTTCTCTCTCTACCCCTTCCCTACTTGCAATCTTTCTCTCTCTCAAAGTAAATAAGTAAACTTAAAAAAGTTAAAATTCAAGAAGTATGAAAGATTTGAACACTTTAAAAAAGAATAGTAAATAAGTATATGAAATAGTATAAAATGAATATAAATCTATTTATATTTTTAATTTTTTACTTTAATTTATTTATATAAAATATTTATATTTAAAATTTTTATTATATAAAAATATAAATGAAGTACATGAAACAAGTATATGAAAAGACACTCAACATCAGTAATCGTCGGGGAAATGCTAATTTAAAACACAATAAGAACCATATATACCTGCTAGAATGGCATTAACATGGACAATAACAAGTGCTGATGAGGACGTGACACCTTCATACACTGCTGGTGGCAATGTAAAGTGACACAGTCTCTTTGTAAAACAGTTTGGCAGTTTCTTATAAAGTCAAGCATACACATACTAAACAATCATACTTCCAGGTCCCTATCCAGAAAAATGAGAACATGTGTCCTCACTAAGATTTGTGTATGAATGTTCGTAAGAGTTGTATTCATAGTAAATACAAACTGGAAATAAATGATGAATTGACAAATAATGGAATTTCATTAAATATGAAATGCTGATGCAGGCAAACATGTGGATGAGCATTATGCTAAGTGAAAAGAAGCCAGGCATCTAAGATTATATACTGTATCATTCCATTTCTGTAAAATTCTGGCCAAGTGCAGTGAGAGAAAGCGGGTACATGGTTGCTTAGGAAGAGATCAGGGAGAGAATTAACTGTAAAAGGGCAAAAGATAATCTTGATGAATAGGGTGTTGGCGGTGATGGTTACACAACTGGGTGCATTTGTCAAAAGTCATCAGCTTGTATACTTAAAATTGGTATATTTTGTAGTAAGTTATACCTCAAAGCTGATTACAACAAAGAATACAGACCCAAAAGAAGAAATTAGACCTTAGAATTCAAGAATGTCAAGTCAGTGTTGGGAGTGGTTTAGAGGTAGATTTTAGAAGTCCCAGGGAGAAAGAGAGAGACATTAAGAGAAACCAGATGTGTTTCAGTTTCCACCCTGTGCCAGCTTAAATTACCAGTGTATTCTAGAATATTGGCATAGATCAGATTCCCATTTTTTGTGGTCATGCAGAAACCTGGGAAATTGGTGACAGTGGGCTATTTGGTAGAGGATAAGGGAAATGGTCAAGTGTAAAGAATTATGAATACACTATAGGCCAGGGAGCCCGAATTTAGTGCTGGAAAAACATTAAACATCATCACAGGTTGGATTGGCCAGTAAAAGAAACAGAGTAGCAGAAGCTTGGCTTTGTAAAGAACCAAGCGTGCCAGGCCTCTTCAGCTTCAGCCCCTCTAGTTACTGAACAGCAGGCCTAGTAGTTTAACCAGAAGCAGTAATCAAAGGGATCTTGGCCCTGGTCTGATATTTAGATTTAGATTTGGATTTAGTCAATATGAAACCTGCATTTTAAAACTGGAAAATGTGGTCTATAGTACTAGATGCAGTCCTAGCAGAGGGCTAGGACAAAATTGTCCTCGCTTGGTGTGGAGAACAGAGGAAGAACATGAGTTGTTCTAGACCGAGTGACATGATTGAATTGTGGGTGATGAGTGTAACGTGTTTGAGCCATTAAGATGTCTGCATGAGTAGAACACATGGGAGGTGAATGTATTAGGAGGGTGCGGGGAGGGACTGAGAGAGAGATGGGGTCAGAACACAAAAGGGCCTTAAACCATGTGAAAGGTCAGGGCCTCCTACGTGAATTCCCCTGAGCTGTAACAAGAGTGCTAACACACAGCTACCAGCTAGCTGGTAGTATAGTCTCCAAGGACGACCTCCTCCTCATCCAGGACTTTTCCAGCTCTATTGCTTGCTCCCTCTCTCTGCAGTTCAGTGAGCAAACATTATTGCACTGAGAAATAAAGAGGAATGGTTGATGGTGAGTCAACCGCTGTTGAGCCCATTTTAATGTTAGAGAAGATTGTATACCTTTTAAGTTGGTTCAGAAAATAGTCATGCTGTTGGGAAATAGAAAAATGCAAAAGTACACGAATTGGCACTGCTGAGCCAAGAGAAATAGAGACAAGGAACCGTTGTTAAAAGGCCGGGACTAGGACTCTTCTACACTGGTTGCTAACCAGCTCTCCTTGGTGACCTCAGGCTAGTCCTCTCCATGCCTCAATTTTCTTATCTATAAAATGGGGATAATAATGCTGTTTCATTATCTGTTATCTGCGATTCTGAAATCCCAAGAGCTCCCAAAACCCCAAGTTGGTTTGGTTCGGTTTTAGTTTCGTGGAGTTTGTGGCAGATTCATTTGGTGGTGAAATCTAGCCTGAACTCTGAGGCCTTATGCTTATTTCCCAGTTGGTGTGAATGTTCATGAATTCCGAAGTAATGCTAAGGTTTGATCATGGGGCGCTGACCTAAATGCTGCTGGAGGTGTCTATAATATATGCTATAGGAACTCCCTTTCTAAAATCAAAACGGTTCTGGACTCTAAAACATCTGACCCCAAGGGTTTCAGATAAGAGATTGTATACCTGTAATACCTTCCTCATAGGGTTGTGTGAGGATTGCATTTCTGACAACAGAACTCAGGAAATGGTAAAGCTATGATTATTTATCGTTATTCAGACTCAGAAATTAGATTCCCTCCCCCCATCCCTGAGAACGAGTGAGGATTAATACCTGATGATGCCTACATTTGTTTTTAGTACTTTCACATTTTAGTATATCAGTTATTGAAATGGTATATGTTTTTTAACTGTCCTATTCTGAAGACTTATCCTTCTTTTTTTGCAGTCTTTACATACTTGGGTAGGTATCTTATATGCCTTCAGGTGACAAACTTATTTTTCAGTCATTTTTCCTAAGGTGAACCTTATGAAACCCATGGTTAGATTATATATCTCCTAACTAAAACACACAAACAGCTATGCTTCTTTTCTGAGAGTTCTCAGTAAAAGTGAGTTCTTAACACATCCCAAGGCAGTGCCTTTGTTTTGTAAAGTCATTGGTTAAAAAACACTAGCACAAAAATATTCTTCTAGATTCCATTCAGTGTCTCCCAAGTAGAATTTTATTTTTGTGGTCAATTTTTGGCATGCTCCCTATTTCTTCAGGCTATATAAAACCCTTTTGCTGTGTTTAATCCTTGACCTGTGGGCATGGAGAGCTGATTATGCAACACATTTCTAGCATTAGGAAATTTTTAACTGAAAATTTCATATACTAAAAGGCTTGGGATGAAAAGAAGGATTCTTTAAATAAAATATTTCAAAAGGAAAGAGATAAAATGATTATTTTAAATGTACGTTTTAGTAGGACATTTGCCTTTTGTCAGAGTTGGGTTGAAACATATCAGTAATAAATCTTTTTGCCATTCTGGCTCCTGGTCCCCAGTGTCTTTCCCCTGGGAGAATGTCATTGCAAACTGAGTGTGTGTGTGTGTGTGTGTGTGTGTGTGTGTGTGTGTCTGTGTGTGTTTACCTTTGTTTGGGTGTTACTAGGTGCCCCACTCTTGGCTGGCAATTCTGGTGCCTGGGTGGTTTCACTTTAGCAGCAGAATGAGAAGGAAATACCATGATGGGGAATTGACACAGAGGATCGGGACGCTAAGATTTAATAGAATGTAGGGATTGGAATGGAGACTTCTACATTGGTTCAGAGACGGGGAGAGGAAGAAGCACAGGATAGGGCTTTTTTTCTTCTATTTGGTTCTAAGTCTCATGCTTTCTTCCCTATTTTGCCAGTTCTACAACCAGCCAGCCAACCAACCAACTACTGAATTTCCTTTCCCTGCAGAAGGATTTATGGGCAGGAAACATTTCAGTCACTTATGAGTGAAGAGTTCTGTATCTTGATGGCTTTTGCACCATGATTTGTGGCATTACAACAGGCCTGTCCTTTTTCATGAGAGTATAGAACCAAATGGCCCCTGTCAGCTTTCTCATGGTCTCAGGCTATGACAGGAGAACATAAGTACAGTAGTTTGGGAGAATTTTTGCTTTGTAATTTTCTAGTTGGTTGACCTTGGGTAAGATCTCTTTACTCTCTGCCAGATATTCCATTCCATCTTAATTTTTCCATAAATCCTATTTCCTCTGAGTCTCTCTAGAGTCTTGTAAGGGCAGGGTAAATTACAATCTCTGAAATATTACTCAGTACATGAAAACACTGTTTTTTCCATTTAGTTTCTGGAACTCCATAAAAGTGTTTGTGGTATTAATTATTTAAACCCCTCTGAGACTCAATTTCTTTATCCTAAAGATAACAGGAAATAATGGCATAAATATGTTTTGATAAATGCAAATTCTTCTTTTGCCATGGGATTGTATTTAAAGTAGGAAAAATGATTAATTTGATTGATGAATATAACTTCTTCTAATAAGAATCCTCGCTGTCGTGTATGTAGTAGCCAACTGTGAACATACATCTGTACAAAGTGAACATGTTGTCCTTATTCTGATTTGGAAAGTAATGGTATCTCCTGTTGGTTCTTTCCTTCCTGCCACCATTGGCCCATCTCTAAGCAGTATTCCACTGAACTGAAGAAACTCTACTGCCAAATTGCAAAGACATGTCCCATCCAGATCAAGGTGATGACCCCACCACCACAGGGCGCTGTCATCCGTGCCATGCCTGTCTACAAGAAGGCTGAACATGTCACCGAGGTGGTGAAACGGTGCCCCAACCACGAACTGAGCCGTGAATTCAATGAGGGTAAGAATTAGGGTTGGTGGCTGTTTAGCTAAGCTCTTTGAATATAGAGATCCTGTGGAGATTTTTCTTTGGAACCCATTGACTGGGTTCCAATCTGTGTAATCCGATGGCAGGTCAGTCTACCTTTATGTCTAATGGGCTGTTTGAGAAAAATGATAAACTTGTGGCTTCCATAATGATTGGACAGTTTAATTTCATATTGGTGATTACTAGATGACCTGGACTTGCCTCTCCAGTCCCTACTACTTCCCTCATTTTTCTCTTTTATCCTTTTTTTGAATGAGAGAATGTAGAAGGGACAACCTGACTTCCGATTTGTCCAGCCCAGGCAATGGCAACCCTCAGCTTTAGTGCCTTTCCTAGAGTGATTATTAAGATTATATCAATTCTGATCAGGAAGGGTAAGTGGAGGAAGCATCAAAGGTGAGAAACATGAAAAAACAGAAGAGGAAAGTGGGAGAGATGAAAAAGGAATGAAGATGAATAATGGATAAAAGGAATAAATAGAAGATCTAGGACATAAGCTGAGAGGTGGGACAGCAAAGTAAAGGACTATGGATCAGGGAACAGGTATCTTGGGGTCTCCTTTAAGCTTTGTGTCCATAGAAATGTCAGGCCCCAAGTTCTGAGCCTCATATCCAACAAGGGCTTTACAAAGGAGGTCACTATTTCCATGGGTTCTCTTACACTGAATATTCTAAGGTTCTATGAAAGGAGGCTAGGTAAGGAGCAGAGGAAAGTGGAAAGGAAGGACAAGAGAACACATAAATATTCACCAAAGAGTGATCTGGGTGCAGAGGCTTGCAAGTTAGGATACTTTAGATAGAAAATATATTAAAAATAGAAATATTGGTAGGTAGCTAGTATGGATGTAGGAATAGATAGTGAAGAAAAATTAATGGAGGAAGAAAAAGAGTGGGTAGAAATTTCAAAAGAGAAAGTTAAAACCCTCCCACCTTAACACAACTACTTTTTACAAATTAACTTCTAGTCCTTGTCTACATGGCCTCATTTTCAATACCTTTCTTTTAAAAAAAGGAGTATTTATTTTGAGAGAGAGAGAGCATGTGCATGTATGCCAGTGGGGGAGAGGCAGAGAGAGAGAGAGAGAGAGAGAGAGAGAGAGAATCCCAAGTAGGGTTAGATCTCACAAACCGTAAGATCATGACGTGAGCCATAATCAAGAGTCAGAGGCTTAACAGACTGAGCCACCCAGGCTCCCCTCAATACCTTTCTATCTTGTTTTTCACTTAACAGTATGCCTTAAAGAGTATTCCTTATATGTAGACTCCATTATAGGTTTCTATAACTGTCCTTGATCCATCAAGATGATGCAACTATATTTTGTTTTCTTTTGCTTTCTCATTGTTTGACATGATAGCTATTTTTAGTTTTTGCCAAATAGGTGATTCTTCAGAGAGCATTTTCACACTTAATGTTTGACTTTTATTGAGTATAAAATTGTATAGAATGGTAATATGTATCCAAATGTTAACAACACCCTTATGGCTCCCAATTCTCAGATCATCTTCTTTCCTTTGGAGCTCTGTCAGGTATCCCAATTTTGTGAAATCTGGCCTATGCTCATTTTTATTTTATTTTTTTTTTAAGTTTTATTTACTTCTTTTAAGAGAGATTGGGGGGTGTGGAGAGAACGAACATGAATGGGGGAGGAGCAGAGAGAGAGGGAGAGAGAGAATCCCAAGCAGGCTCCACACTGTCAGCAAAGAGCCTGATGCAGGGCATGATCTGACAAACTGTAAGATTATGACTTGAGCCAAAATCAAAACATGGCTGCTTACCTGACTGAGCCACCTAAGCACCCCTGGCCTATACTCTTTTAAAGCATGCTTCCTTTTTCTTATTCTCCTACCTGGAGCTCTTTCAGCACCACAAAGCCAATGAATTTATCTTTATGACCAAAGCAAGTGTAAAACTAGGTGCCTGGCTGGCTCAATCAGTAGAGTATGCAACTGTTGATCTCAGGATCATGAGTTCAAGTCCGACACTGGGTGTAGATCTTAAAAAAAAAAAAAGAGCAGGTGTAAATATGGATACTTTGTAGCAGAGAAAAGAATAGGCAGTGAAATGCTTATCCTTATTGAATGTTTTTGCTAGTCAATTTGAGGGAAGCATCTTCTCTCAAGCTGAGTTGTCTTTTTTAAATTAATCCTTTTCCTTCCATTTCCCATGGAAGTTAACAGAATCCCCTCTATGGATCAGGGCAGAGACATAGTCATGGAGTACTGTGAAAGCTTGAATTATTTACCTTAAGCACCAGAAACAAAGGACTATTCCTTAAATATAGATGAGCATTCCAGCCATTTCTATTGCTACAAAGGTACACCTTCATTTATTAGATATCTGGCAATGAGATCTGTTCCTTTTTCCAAGGATGTGTATTTTCTGTATTAAACAAACTATTTCTTTAGCCACCAATATTTTGTCCATGCAGCTTCATTTTTTTTTAAATTTGGAAGGCAAAGAACTAACTATTTTGTCTTTCTCTGTTCTGCAGGACAGATTGCTCCTCCTAGTCATTTGATTCGAGTAGAAGGGAACAGCCATGCCCAGTATGTAGAAGACCCCATCACAGGAAGACAGAGTGTGTTGGTACCTTATGAACCACCCCAGGTAAAAAGATAAGTACTGGGCTGACTTAGGAGAGCATTAGTGTGTTTTGAGCATCTATTTCTGCCTTAGTCTTTGTCATCAAATACAAGAGTTTTTGTATTTCCCCTCTTCCGCTTTATTATAGACTGTCTATCTCCTTAAGAACTCTTTAATTTGCACTAAGTTAACTTGGTAACATTGCTCTGTGCCCCTGTTCCCAGACCGGTTCTGTGGGAAGAACACTGGAGCAGTGAAACCAGAGTCTTTTGGTTTGCTGGCTTGCTGTGTGGACCTTTAGCCTGTGACTTTCCCTCTCTAAACTTCAGTTGACTCACCCATAAATGACCACTTAGGACTAGGTGATTTTTAATCCTGAGGGCCTTTTCAGCTCCACAGTGTTATTTATGGAAGTCTACATTTAAATCTGTGTTGCACTGTTTTATTCACATAGGGGAAATATCCCTGGGGTGTTGCTGTTGTTATGGGTAATTTTTTCATCCCCCCCCCATTTGAATTGGGTGATAAGGATTAGCTTACAAATGAATAGGATCAAAAATTAATATTTTTAAAGCCTATTTCACCTAATGTAGTGTCCAATGTTCCAAACATTAGCTTTAAGTTTCCCAAGAGGCAAGGCAAAGAGGAATCTACAATGGGTTTTAGAATTTGTCTCCCTAGAGGAAAGCATATCACCTCATCAGAAGTGAGTTGGTTACATAGAACTGTGAGGGAAGAAAGAACATCAGTTCAAATCAGTGTTAACCCAGATTCTTTTTTCCTCCTGTGTTCAGGTTGGCACTGAATTCACGACAGTCCTGTACAATTTCATGTGTAACAGCAGTTGTGTTGGAGGGATGAACCGCCGTCCAATTTTAATCATTGTTACTCTGGAAACCAGAGAGTAAGTGGCATATGTGGAATTGTCATTCTGTAAAACACCGTGGGCAGAGGGCAAAGTGAAATTGTGTTTGCTCTCTCATTAACTTCCCATGTATAGCAAAGAGCTAACCTTGATTTTGTCCTTTGTGCTTTAAATCCTGGCTGCAAACACTGACATAAAAGATCTAAGAAGGTGGAGGCAGAACAGGGTGCATTAAAGTAGAGGGGAGAAAAGAACCAGGAAGGCATGCAAGTCACTTTATACCTGAATTCTTGACATTTGACTACAGTAGTTTCTGATTAGACAGTGTTTGTTTTCATGTGGCTTCCAAGGCAGTTAATAACTTCTTTGAGTAAGTCTGGGCTGCCTAAGGGGGTTTTATCCAGAGACATCCACAAGCTCAACTCAACTGTCCTTCAAAATCTGTAGTTAAATCCAACTGTTCAGTGAATGGCTTGGGGGTTCTTTGCGGAACAAATGGAATCATATTTACTAATGTTGTTTGTGGCATGCAAGCATTTTTGTGTTCTGCCAAGCGCTTCTGGGTCCATTCTCGGAGCAGCGATGAGTGAACTGGTGGTCATGGTGGATGGGTGATGGCCAGCATCAGAAATGGAAATGAGAGAATTCCAGGGCTTTTAAGGGTCTTTTCAATTTCGCCCTTTCTCTCCCTCTTCTCTGATTCCTAGTGGGCAAGTCCTGGGCCGACGCTGCTTTGAGGCCAGGATCTGTGCTTGCCCAGGGAGAGACAGGAAGGCGGATGAAGACAGCATCAGGAAGCAGCAAGTCTCGGACAGCGCAAAGAACGGTGACGGTACGAAGCGCCGTAAGTAGCTGTAGTAGCCAAATGGGGTAGGGCTAAATTTTCTGCAAATGTGGGGACTAGGAGCGACATTTGGGAAGCTGCATAATAAGACCTCAAGGCTTTAGGGGCAAGTATGACTTGAGGCCCCACAGCCAGTGCAAACTGCTGTCCCATTGATGGAGGTGCTGAAATGGACGCCAGCTGTGCACCACAGCTTTACAAAAGCAAATCCTCATTGTGAGGATTTCTTAGTCCAGCGGTCCTAAAACTGTGACTCCCAGACCAGTAGCATCAGCATTATCTTGAAACTGGGTAGAAATGCAAATTCTTAGTTCCCAGACTTCGTGAATCAGAAACTCTGGGTGTCAGCTACTGATGTCAGTTGACTTCTCTGTAATTGAGCATCAGGGCTGAAAATAGCATCTACCTACCTAATGAACTCCTGGGAATAGTGAGATTTAAGAATATATTTCACAAAGCACAGTCTGGGGACTCTGAAGATCTGGGTTGCATTGAATTTTGACAGTTCTTGGGGCCTTGGGGCCTCAGTTACCTCATTTACAGTAAGGCTAACGATTTAGGTCGCTGTTTTCAAACTTCTTTTGTTAAGCATTAAAAGCTTTTTTTTTTTGCTTTAATGAAATATGTCAAAAAACCTAAAATGCATATAGATTAAAGCAGAGTGACTCTATTTGAAGGGGACAGGAGTAGGGGATCGTCTGTGGCTCCATGCTCTGCTCACAACCATCCCTTGCCCATGTGGTACAGCCCCAGAGGGGCCCAGACCTCCAGGGAACAAAGTGTGAAAACCACTGATCTGCATGCCCGTCTGATTGCGAAGTTGATTCTAGGAGGTGCCCCATGTCAGCCTGTTATCACTACAGCAAGTATTTTAAAATACACCACCCTATGACTTATATCATGAAAAAAACATTTTAATCTTATTTGGATTAGTATTCCGAAGATATATAAATTGTATTGTGTTATAACAGCTACTCATCATCAACTTGTAACTGTTCAGTATGATTTTCCTTCCTGTTAGGGCCCTTCTTTCCCTGATTATTTCTCAAAAAAGTATGTGTGTATATATGTATATACATATATATGGCATTATTTGCCCTTTTGTTAGGCTCCTTCTCTCCCTGATTATTTCTCAAAAAAGTATATATGTATGTTTGACATATATCTTACATATGTACTTTTTATAGTATTATTTGCCCTTCTTGTTAGACTCCTTTTCTCCCTAATTATTCCTCAAAAAAGTGTGTGTGTGTGTGTGTGTGTGTGTATACAGATATATGTATACAGATATATGTATATATATGTATATATCTGTATACATATAGATATACACACACACACATACATGCCTTTACTTTGTATACATACACATATGAGGAAAGTTATATCCCCACCCTAATTTTGCTCTTGAGTCTGTCTGGTGGTATAGCTTCTATATGCTTCCCTGAGCACCTCAGTTACCTACAAATTAGTAACTTTTAGTAAGAATAGATGATCTTAGCTTCGGTAAAAGGATCAGCTCTATATCCTGGATATATGGTGTAGTTGCTAATTTTGGAAACCTTAGGGATTTATGCACTGCATTCACTCACTTTCCCAAAGGGAAAACAGCCCTGGAAATGAGACTGCATGTCTGAAGTTCCGTGATGTATGCACTACCACGAGCGGGCTGAACACACAAGCTGAATGCATGGCCAAGACAACTTCCACAACACACATTTCCCTCCTTGGAAGACAAATGATCTGAAACATGAAACACCAAACCAATTTATCTTCCTTTCCTTAACAGCTGTTCGCAGACGCAGGCCAGCAAGACACAGGGATGCCTGCACATGACTTAGGCCAGCTCCCCTAAGTCTTCCTTCTGCTCACTCCCCTCCCCCACCTCATGATTGTTAGGTGTGCCCTTAATGCAAACTCGATTATCAGCAAGTAAATGGAGGTTTAGGACTGGCAACTCAAATCTCACAGGTGTTGCGGAGGCTACTCTCTGTTTAATGAATGTATTAGTGCTTCAGAAATGTTCCCAGGATGAAACTTGCATTTTCCCTCCACTAGCTTTTCGTCAGAACACACACGGCATCCAGATGACATCCATCAAAAAACGGAGATCCCCAGATGATGAGCTGTTATATTTACCAGTGAGTCTCCTTTGAATATTCACAATTACTTCATTTTACCTTCTCTGAATGAGCTCTTCCTCTGTGTCATCTTATTATCTGTGACAATGAGAAAGGGGTGGTGGTGATGAGGGAGATAAAACAGGGAGAAGCTATCGTTTGAAAAATCAGGAAATGATCCCTTTCTTCCCCAATGTTGAAATACGTCAGTAGTGCAGGCTCCTCTCCCGCTACCCATCCAGCCAAAGTTACTGTTCTAATATAATTTTTCTTACCCAAATATTTATTATTAATTTGCAGTTCATTGTTTAAGAATCCTAAGATTCTCCTAGACAGCATGGTCATGCCATATCGTCACCAAGACTGAAATTTTGCCAGACAGAGTTCACAGATCTGACAGTACAACAATTCCAGACTCGACTGTGACTTCTTTTAGGAAGTGCTATAAAGAAGGCCAAGCAAGACAGAGTCCTCAGTTACGTGTGAATGTCCAGGAGACTCAGCCCAGTTGCTGTGTAACAGCACTGTTCATTCCTACAAGGAACATGAGTCTTCTTACGGTCGCTGAGGCTCCCTGTCTTCGACTATGGTTGAAGTTTGTTGGATTCTTATGACCTTAGGTTTTGGCCATCTAGAGTGGCAGTCAAGTCTTGGTAACGAGTATAACCCTTGACGCCATCTTGATTGACCTGAGAGCCAGGCAAGGAAGGCCAGGAGATCTGACTGGGAGCTGCCTCCCTGTATGGAAGCTAAAGCAAACCAACAGGTTTGGGTGTGCCATACCTGCTTCCCTACCTTCTTTGGGCCCTGACCTTCAGGGCAATAGACTGCTTGCTAGTAAAACAATCAGGCAGTGAGTTAGCCAAGATTCTCGGTGTCTTTTTTCTCAGGCTACATATGGAAACTGACTTGTGAACTTTAAGTTAAACATTTTCCTGATATCCCACGTATTCCAAAAGACCTAATGTGTTTTCAGTTGCTGAGATAGGAACCACTTGAGAAGCTGTTTTTAATGAAATTTCAGTTTGTGCTAAGGAAGGAGGTCCTGTGTAATCAGTTACATCTTGAACGTGCAGTGAAGAATTAGCCACAGTGGATTGTGTGAATTAAAAAAAAGAGGGGGGAAGCTTTTAATTTCACATGAATTTAGTTGGTGTCTGTTGGGGTGGCAAATATGCTAGGCCTTTAGCATTTGCAAATCAGTAGAATACAACTCTTACCTTCAAAGAGCTTGCCTTCTAGCGAGGAGACAGTTAGGATATAATGAAATAATTGCCTCTGGAGTATCAGGCATGATGCAGTAGCAGCACCTAGAAAGGACAGAAGACTCGTGAAAAGACTGAGTGAGGTCAGTGGGGAGCTTCGCAGAGGTGATCACAGAGCTGGGGCAAGTAAGAGTTAAGGGAGAGGAAACCTTTCCATTTCTGACTTCTGACAAACCCTGCCTCTCATCCTCAGGGAGGGGACTGGGGTGAGGCAAGTAAAATGCCTAGGGTGCAGAATTTAAATAAGCACTCACTCTTGGGGCTCTGCAAGTGCTCACGGGCCCTGCTTGCCTTGCTCCAGTCCTGGTCCTGCTCATACTTTTAAACCCTTTTCAGAGACTCTTTTAAAGAGAGAAGAAGCCTATTTTGCCTCAGCTGAATGCCTTTCAGAGATATTTAATTACAGCGCATTCCCATTATTTTGGGTAGTTTTGTCTTCTAAAATCCCTGCAAATGCTATCTTAAATACTGAATCATTGCTCGTGGGGAAATATAGGATTAAGTTCCCGTGAGCCTCTGGGCACCACATTTTCAGCAGCCCATCAGTAAAGACACCTTATTTAATATATACTATTGATTCATTTTAACACTGAACTCATGACCAACAGCACTATAACTTGTGCCTACATGAAGCTGATCTAACACATTTTCTCCTTAAGGCCCACTACAGCCTTCTGGCACCTGAAGTATTAGACAGCACTTCAGCACTACCCTTGGGGACCACTTTAGAGAACAGGTTCACCAACAAAAACCACAAAAATGTGCAAAATGTGGCAGTAAAGAGACCATGGAAAGGATACTTGTTTGCAGCAGGAACCGTGAAACAAGATGGCGGAGCACGCCCTTGTTCTCCTGAGCAACCAAAATGTGTTGCTCTGCGCACGTCCACAAATGACCACAGGGCACCACCCCCAGTACCGATGTTCACGTCACCAGTGAACATTAGCGAGCAGGCAGATTCGTCAATGCAGAATGCACAGATAAAGACGATTGACTATACTGCTAATTGTTCTAGAGTTCTTCATGCTTCCTTCTCCTTCCTGTGTCCTTCATGTAGGTGAGGGGCCGTGAGACCTATGAAATGCTGTTGAAGATCAAAGAGTCCCTGGAACTCATGCAGTACCTTCCTCAGCACACAATCGAGACATACAGGCAACAACAGCAGCAACAGCACCAACATTTACTTCAGAAACAGTGAGTGTGTTGATGTGTCATTTTAGGAGGTGTGAGTAACAGTGGCTGTTTGTTTGGGGTAGAAGCAAGGCAATGGGTGGATGGCGTAGAAGAGGCCGTGAGGCAGCAGAACATGAGAGGTTCACATGAGCTGGTACGGGGCCCCTTCTTTAGTTTCGACCACCTTCTAAGTTTCTTTCCATACCTTTAGGAGTTCCACCCGGCTTCTGAAATGAAGCTAAACCATTTCAAGTGAGTTACAGAGACTCCTACAGAGAGAGTTTGTTCTCTCCACGCCTCAACCATACACCTCTATCAATAGAAGAATTTTGGGTATACAGGCTATTCTAGTAACAATGTGTATATTTTAAAACACGTAAACTTGCCTTATCCCAGTGGATTGTCCTGTACCTTTCTGGGGATGCAAACAACCCACTTTTGGGAAAACCATAGTAGACTGGGGTTAGCGCCTAGGTTTTCCTCCAAGTGACTTATCTGAGCACTGTGTTGAGGATTCTGAGACCCAGTGTGTGCTCATTGGGAAACTGCCCGGATGCAACAGGGCGAAGTGGAGTCTTATTGTCAGGTTTCAGCATCTCTGTTCTAGGTTGTCTTCCAACAATACATTTTTACATACATTGGGCCAGAGTTTGCAACCATATCAGAATCAGCATGCAACCTATTTATATGTTGATTTTTACCTTGACTCTTGGATCTTTAATGCTATTGTTTTGTGACTAATCAGAATAGCATAGCTCTTATGGGAGAAAGGAAAGTTATCAAGTCAAGACTCTGTTGATCTGTGGTTAAGAATAATCCCTTGTTACCTTCAGTAAGATATTGTGTCTATACTGAAAATATTGCCAGAGTCTCTGTAGATAATGTAAAATGTCTAAGTAATTCAAACATTTGACTCTACTCTCCAGACAAAAAGAAATGAAGCCAAAACCATCTTGCCTAAGGCAAATTTTGTCTTTTACAGCAAATGAACAATAAATAATGGTTAATTTCTGATATATTATTAGCAACTATACAGAACTACGGAAAGTGAAAGAAAGAGGTCTCTCATTCTTTTTTTTTTTTTAATCAACATAAATGCAGCTGAGGAGTTGGGCTGCATCTGGGATAGTCAGGAGGCAACCTCTGAGCACCCCTGCCTGTGGCATATGGGGTGAGCAGCAGAGGGGTGGAAAAGAACTGTGCTCTCCCTTAAAAGACTTCAGGCTTGTTGAGCATTGAAGACCTTTTTTGCTTGGAAGGGATCCCACCATTTACTTTGAGCATGAAGTTTTGCAAATCATAATTATAAAGTTTTATAGTAAGGCTGAGTGGGAAGTTTAATCAGGAGTTTTCTTGGGGACACAGAATATCCCAAAGGAGAATGAGAAATCAGGGTTGCAAACAGAGTTCCCATTGCCACTCCTACATATTCTTTAGGATATCAGAAGAAAATGTATGTTAATATATTCAAGTTTAAAGCCGATTTAGTTCTTGTCAAATCATACAGCAAGGATCAAAGAAACAGACCCGTAACATCACTTACAGACCGAGTGAGGATAAGTACCTTTTCCCAAATATGCATGCCCTGGTATTAAAAAAACACTCGGAAATTGCCTCCAGTGCACTCTGGAAATGTTTGGCTCAGCCAAAATGAACTCAGAAAGATTACATAGTAGCATATCATGCTGAACTAGTTACTCTGTGATAGTCCTTCCTGCCTTTCCCCCAGTTAACAGAAAAAGTACTGTCAGGCCACATTGATACTTATTAAATGATGTGGTTTATAAAAGCCTGACCATCTAGCAAAGAGGTTGGCAAACTTTTTTTTTCCTGCAAAACACCAATAGTAAACATCTTCAGCTTTCTAGTCCATATGGTCTCTTGCAGCCAGCTGCCCAGTTCTGTCTGTGTAGCACAAAAGCAACCACAAACATTGTATAAATGAATGCGAGTGGCCACTAATTTTTATGGACACTAAAGCTTGAATTTCATATAATTTTCATATCATGATATAATCCTTCTTTTTCTTCTGAATTTTCACACCTTTTAAAAATGTAAAAACCATTCTTAGCCTATGGCCCAAAGTACATCCACTGTAGTTTGCCAGTTCTTGTTCTAGATAAATGAGTGGGATCATCTTTCATGCCTCTCAAAGCTCAGATTTTTTGCTAGAAATATTTGGAAGCTAATACATGTATCCTAAAGTAGAGAGGTATGAAAACGTTTTAGGAAAGCCTCCAGTGATTTTTAAAGTGGTATTTTGGCATCTACCAAAACGACAGCCTTTAACAGAGATCTCTTTTGTCTGAGAAAGTTAGGGATGCCCATCTGGACACAAAATATGGTTAGTGTTGTGACCTTATCATCAGCTAAGTCTAGAATAGTTGAGTTGATTCACCTAACAAACTTTTATTGAAGATCTGTTATGGGAAAGCATTACGGACAGAGGGAAAATTTCCTACCTTTCCATAGTTTACAATTTAGTGGTGAATTCCTAATCAGACTACCGTTTGAATCCTAAGAAAGCTCTGGAAATTTATTCTGAACATTGTATAAGTTAATAAGACAACTTTAAACAACTTCTCTAGATCATACCATAGAAGGAATAGTTTAGTGCCATAATTTTGGAGATTTGATAAACCAGGAAGCTCTACCTTAGTCAGCTGGGGGCATAGGCAATTTGTGTTCATTTACATGGTGTACATGAGAATACATAACCCTGTGCTCCCACGTGAGAAGTTATCCAGCGCTTGTCGTCTGACTGGGTGGCATTGCTCTGAAGGGAAATTATTTTATAATTTGGATTTCATAAAGCAATCTATTTCATCAGAGAGAAACTGCATATTAAACTTGTGTTATTTTTAAAAAGCCCCGAAGACATTAGAAACATATCATCCCTTTTTCGCATGTGTAGCCACAGATAAATAGTGAGGAAATAGTAGCCTCCCCCTTCCCTGGGGTGTCCATTTAAAAGCGTCCTTGCATGTTTTTGAGTTACTATCTCACGGTGTGTAAGAGCTAACTTCAGTGTGGCACCTTGTGCATGGAAGAATGTGACACTGCAAATGAAATCTTTGCAAAATATAGACATTTGGCTTCATTTTGTCTTTATTGTATCATATATACATGGGTCTCGAATGAGTAATACACATCTGCATAAATTCTCCAGTTGCTGCGTTCTTCCACTCGGTTTTTTTTTTTCAGCTCTCTTGTTTATGTGTAAATCTCCAAGAAAGAGTATGAATGACTAGACAAAGAAAAATGGAAATCTAATTCCCTGGCAATCATTTGAAAAGAAAAAAATCAGCTTGGAAAATGCCTATAATAGCCTGTGATTTCCTTTCTAAAAATATAGTACCAATTTTATGCTGGTAAGGGATCAATTTTGTGCTTTTCTTTTTAGTAGAGGGAAAATTAGTGGGAAGAAAATACACAGTTTCCACTAAGTGGCAATAAAATATTTTCAGCTGAGTTACTTCTGTTTCTCACTATGTGTTTTCTCTCTGCTTGCTTTTCATTTGTGCATGGTTTTCCTTTTTCAAAAATTCCTTCACAGTTACCTTCATGATCATAGGCTTTATGGAAAATAAATTTTACACTGAGTTTTTGTGAATCAAATTGGTATAGATATAAGTAGGCTTTATACACATTTGCAAGGAAGTGTGATTTTTGTTGATTTGCCCACATTGAAATAAACATTCTGGGGTTATGTTTATAGAAACAAGAATCTCATGGGAGGACAAATTGGACCCATTCTTGACACTGGACTCTGCCTTCATATTTTCAAGGGACATTAACTCTTTTTTTTTAACAAAGAAACTACGGTTCTTTTTTTTTTTTTTTAAGTTTATTTATTTAGAGGGAGGGAAGAGAGCGAGCAAGCGAGCATGAGCAGGGGAGGTGCATAGACAGAGAGCAAGAGAGAGAATCTCAAGCAGGCTTCGCACTGTTAGTGTGGAGCCCAACCCGGGGCTCGACCTCAGGAACCGTGAGATCACGACCTGAGCCGAGATCAAGAGTCAGACACTTAGCCAGCTGAGCCACCCAGGTGCCCCAAGGGACATTAACTCTTAAGACAACTTTGCAGAAGCTACTTGAGACCTTTTTAGCAATCTTTTGATGTGCGCACTTTGGACCAATAGTATTGCTTTTTCATTTTTTTCCTGTAGTTTATCCTCCGTCTTGGCTTCCACCATGATCTCAGGTCAACATCATTTTGTTAAAATTATACTTAGCCTTACTCTTGTTTTCTCCTGGAAAATCATTTTCGAGTTTCTACAGTATGGATTTATTTTAATTGTAATACAAACGTGGCATCCTGAGGAGTGTTTCCTTCTCCTTGGTGATCCCTTGATGATTGTCGATTATCAGTCAGAGAACAGTGGAGCATAGTGGGATCTGGAAGGTCATGGTTCTAATCTCATCCTACCATAGTTGGGGAAACTGAGGCCCAATGACTGTGCCTGTGATTTTATAACCAGTTTATAATCAAGGTGAGATGAAAGCCAGATCTGGAAGACACAGCTCTTTGCAGTGTTTTGTCTGCTTCATTGGTTAAGAAAGTTATAATAATAAAACTAAAATAAATATCTATGCCCACTTTTATATCTCTGTATCAGTCAGTTGGTATGTATCCTTGTGGTTTCAGTACAAAGCCTTACCTCTTTAAGCTCATTTGGCTATGGCTTTCTCTAAGAGTATTGGTATTTTTTCCTCAGATTACATAGCTGAGGGAGAAGCAAGCAATATTTTCAGCATTATCAACATAGGAGAGAGGAGAATACACAAATCTCTGTCTTGTTGATAGGTATGATTTAGACCATATTTCTAAGTTTGATTTAGAAATCCTTCATATGTCCAGAGTATTTGTTTGCAATTGCCAATCTCATAGAGGAAAAAACAGGTGGATATTGACAATTTCATTTGGTTCAACCTTCTCGGTCAAGGAACAACACAACTTTTACAGTTTATACAGGGTTACTTTTTGAACATCACAGCTCTGTTAGAAAGTTTTCAGGGCAGAGGTTTATTAGCCATGAATTGGTAATGAGGAAAAACCTGTGGCTAATTGAATTCAGATAGATTAAATCACTTTTCTAAGTTCTCACGTCTCATTGCACCACTAATCTCAGTTCTAGATCTCAAAGTTTGGACCCTCGTGGTCCGTATATATACTCTTGTCATAACTAAAAGATGATTCCTGTGTGTTGTCCCATCCAGTCCTTGCTCCAAGAGAAGCCCTAAAATGTAATCTCCAAACAAGAAGTCAGTTACAATTCTTTATCTGAGAGTAAATTGTGCCCCTACTAATTCATATTCTGGCGTATTCTTTAAGATGATCTCAATTCTTGCTGGTGAGATGTTTTACTGAATTCCAGACCTAACCAAATAAAAATGGCTTTGTTCCTTTGTAAGGAATAACCAAATGTGACTCAAAGCCATCTGGGAAATAATTCCCAAACAGTTCATAGGGTTACACAATCTTGAGCAAAGTAAAAGGATCTGTTCCTGGCATCCTTGTGGCATAATTGATTTCTTAATCATGTAAAAGTTGCTTTCATGAGTTTGATATGTGCATTTGGAGGCCAAGTTTGTGACTGAAAGGATTAAGATATTTATCCACCTCAATCTGGGCACATACAACATGCTCATTAATAGTTCTTTACAAATACATGTGATGCAGTCCCCATACTGATAAGATCGTATTTCTTCATGCTTCGTAGTTAGGCTACACAGGAACAATAATGAGGTATCATAATTGGGCCAATGACATTTTATAAAAGATTAATGTTAATTCTTGTCTCTGCATTCCCTTTTCAAGTCATCGAGTCCAATGTGCCAAGCACTGTACTAAGTACCTTGACCTACCCTGACACGTTAGTCCTCAACTGAATCACTTGAAGAACTTGTTAAAAATATATATGCCTGGGCCCCAGCCTGGTCTCTGAGGGATCTTGTTTTTTTGTTTGTTTGTTTCTTTTTTAAAGTTCTATGGGTGATTCTGATAATTCTAGTGAACTACCACTACTTTATCTCATTTCTTCACAAAAATCTTGAGAGGAAGTCATCTCTGAGAAATTTTAAAGGAGGATAATGAGGAAGGAGCAAAAATAGCTTTGTAGGTCATTCTATTCTGTCTTACTGTGATCATGAAGGTAGGAGGGTATTTCTGTATTCAGTTGATGTGAATATATGAAGTCCTAAGTCTTCACCTCTTCTTTTCTCTGGTTCCTCTCTGCAGTCTCCTTTCAGCCTGCTTCAGGAATGAGCTTGTGGAGCCCCGGAGAGAAACCCCGAAACAGTCTGACGTCTTCTTTAGACATTCCAGCCCTCCAAACCGATCAGTGTACCCATAGACCACACCCACCCCATATCTGTATTTTGAGCGTGTGTTTCTTGTGTGTCCATGTATGTGTGTGTGTGCGCGCGTGCACGTGTGTGTGTGTGTCCAGCCCTCGTACGCAGAACTTGAAGACACTTTGGCTCAGAGACCCAACTGCTCAAAGGCATACAGCCAGTAGTGAGAAAATCTTTTGAAGGGACTCAAAACTTTACAAGAAAGGACATTTTCCACAGATTCTGCATCCTTATATCTAGCACTGGGCAGTCAGGAACCCCTGTGTTTGTCTGTGAGCTTTGTGTTTTTCTTAGAAGGGAGGGGCTCAGGTTGGAAAGAGGGGCATTAAGATGTTTATTGGAACCCTTTTGTTACCTTCTGTTGTGTTTCTAAAACTCATAAAGAAGCTTTTGAGCAGGTCTCAAACTTAAGATGTCTTTTTAAGAAAAGGAGAAAAAAGTTGTTATTGTCTGTGCATAAGAAAATTCTAGATGACTGAGAGCTTCAGTCAGGCCCTTTTAATGCTGGTCATGCAATAATATTACAAATAGTAACACACTGAAGTGTCAAGTGTACTGCTGGGCAGAGAGATGATAATTACTATAAGTAGCCAATGTGGGGGGATGTTCTTTTCTTCTTTTAGAGAGTTTGCATTATTAGTGTCCTCCCCTCAATATGTAGATAGAAAGTTCAGTAACACTGTGTTAGATCCTACCACTGCCACCTTGTTGGCATCTGATATGATAATCTTCCTTGCTCATGGAAACCCCGGGGCCCTACCCCGCAAGTGATTGTTAAGACCCCAAGGCAGATAAACCTAATCTGTCATTTTAATACGAGGGTAAAACCACCTCAGTAATATTATTCCAGGCAGTTAAAGATCATATTTCAATGGCCGAAATGGGGTTCAAAGGCCTCTCACCAAATCTATGACTAATTTGCTCATTGGAGCCCCTATCTCTCAGTCCTACCATGAAACTAGCCATATTGCTGATACTGTTCCAACTCCTTTGTCCAGGACACTTACATTTTATTTAAGTGATGTCCAGGTAGACAATGTGAAAATCTGAACTCCTGGTCTGAAACTTAAAGATAGAAAGAATAGATGATTTTTTTTTTTTTTCGCTCAAAGAGTTTAGAGAATCTATTGCTTTCCATTTTAGAAATGTATTTTAAAATAATAGTTTAAAAACTTGAAAACTCTCCCCCCACTTCTCCCCACACCAAATCACCAGCCCTTTATTCTGTGTCATCACAGCAATGATTTCTTGTTATTGAGGCTGTTGCTTTATGGATGTGTGATTTTAATTTTCAATAAACTTTTGCATCTTGGTTCATCTTGCAGTTTTTCTTTCTGTCTCTCTTGCTTTTTAATTCCTTAATCCTAGAATATTTTCCTATCAATGCTTGAAGTACCATGTGTGAGTTTAAGAACAAGAGTAATTGAACAGTCCCTTCGGTTTTGTTCCACTTCTGTCAGTATTTGGTGTTTTTATTTAAGATGCTCTGTATTAAGGTCATCAGTTCTAAAAATAAATTTCAATGCCTACCTCAACTTGAAATATATTTTAGCCCTGTGGGTGTTTAATTTCACCATGAGGAGTCAGGTATTATACTATCATTTGCCTACCTCTCTGAACAGCTCTCGAGCTATATATGAAATTGCCAAACTTGAATCAAATCCAAATCCCAATCTATTAAATAATTCGGCTTCTGTGGCATGGGCATTAGCAAATCATCATCCAGAACTCTGTAGTGGAACCTGTTGTCCATTTTTGTTTTAATTACACTATGTTCTAATCTTTGAGTAATTATTTTTAAAAGCTTCAAAAACACTTGTTCTGAATAAAAATAAGTAATCTAGTAGCTTGAAAAAATACTTAAGAAAAAATTATCTTCAAGACCAAAGTATATTAGTAAAATCTGATGCACTCATTATGCTGTTGAGGTCTTTTCAAATAACTTTCCAATCCCCTTTTAAGGGGTTCACAAATCCCTAAAAGGGTTAATGAGTATGTTTAGTTTTTTTTTGCATTTGCTTTTTCTTTCACAAGTTTTTTTTCTTTCACCCCATTTTTATGCAAGTTTTTAATGCATGTATAGTGACTTATATAAATGTATATACTTGAACTAATGGAAAATATTGTATAATTTCAGTTGATCTATCTAGAGAATCAATGCCACCTTTTGTCTTTAGAAGCAAGATTACCCAACTGGAGGGTAAGGTTACTGGCAGGGCAGTCGTGGGCAAAATTTTGAGGAAGAACACTTCCTTTTCTGATGTCACATGGCTTCCCTTTTTTTTGACCTTCCTGAGATAGGGGGTATTTTGTTTTATCTTCATTATATCTTTCCCCTCTCAAATTCTGCACCCCAGAAACAGTTTGCTGGACTAGATTTACCCTCAGGTATCACCAAATTCTACCAGAGAGTTGCTTTCTAACCAACAATGAAAGATTTAAGGCAAAAAAAAAAAAAAACCAAAAAAAAAAAAAAAGGAATCCTTTGGCGGAATTCTATATATCTCCATCAAGATGGAGATGACTTTGAATTTGTCTTTTCAAGAATTTGGGCTCTTTGCCATGGATATAGGCACAAGGCTTGTAATCAGGAAACCTGTGTTTTTCATCCTAAATGATTTAAGGTCACCTACAGCTCTGAGATACTGAATTGTTTTCTTAGCAATGTACACAGAAGCCTGAGCTGTTAAAGTTAAGACCTAGGACTTGACTTTTCCAGAATTTCTCCTCAAAACTAGAATTACATGAAACATGTCTTTCTACATCTCTGTTATGTTGGATTCCTGCAAAAATCTAAAGAAATCTGGAGAAAACAGCCTGAGGCTTACTCCTGGTTGTTTTTCTGAGGATTGCTACACTATCGCTTTTTTCGGTGTGTGTGTGTGTGTGTGTGTGTGCGTGCGCGTGCACGCACTGGGAGGGTGGAGGAGGGCAAGAAACCCATCACGTCACAGATCCTTATTGTCCTTGTACACTTTTTCCTTCTCTTCAGATTCCTCAATAATCCTTGGGACTTTCCACTCAATGACTGTGACATTATATGTGTAAGGGGGGTGGGGGGTAAGGTGGTTCTTCAAGGCCTTTAAATTGGTCACAGACTTATTCAGTCTTGCTCCCTTTTCCACAGCACATAGAGCTTATCAGAATACTCTTTGTATTTCACTGTATTTCAGGCATTGAAAACTTAATGATAAACAGACTGCCCTGACCTTGCTCCCTGTGGCTTTAACCCTCTCTTCCACATTAAAGGAGAGGCAATCAGAATTTCTGACTTTTTGGCACTCTCTTATCCCCATTTATCCACTCACCCTAATTCCTGGACTTGTTCAAGAAAGAATAGTTTTCACCTCCTCCTGTTAATTCTTAAACTGATGCCTCTCACTCCCTTGACCAAAAACGAGAGTATTAAACATTTGTTACTGAGGGTAAGAGTAAAAAGAACCAAAGTTGCTTGAGCATCTACAAATTACGGGACAATGTCCAGGGCTCTCATATAATCTAATTTAATGTTTTCTTTTTAAAGAATATAATAGATTTTACTTTTTTATTTTTTTTATTATTTTTACAAATCTGGTATTACTGGGGCACCTGGGTGGCTCAGTTGGTGAAGGGTCTGACACTTGATTGCGGCTCAGGTCATGAACTCAGGGTTCCTGGACTTGAGCACTCTGTCAGGCTCTGCGCTGACAGTGTGGAGACTGCTTGGGATTCTTTCCCTCCCTCTCTCTCTCTTCTCTCCTCTTGCATGCATGGGCTCGCTCTCTCTCCAAATAAATAAATAAACTTAAAAAAAAAACCCTATTATTATTATTATTATTTGATAGAGAGAGCATGTGAGTGAAGGAGAGGTTGAGAGGAAAAAAGAGAGAGAGAATCTTAAGCAGGCTCCACCCTCGGAAGAGCCCCACACGGGGCTCGATCATGCCCTGAGCCGAAATCACAAGCTAGACGCTCAACCAACTGAGCCACTCAGGTGCCCCTCTATTATTTTTTTAATTGAAATATAGTTAACACATTATATTAGTTTCAGGTGTACAACACAGTGATTTGACATTTATATACACTACAGAATGCTCACCACATTAAGTGTAGTCACCATCTGTCACTATACAAAGTTATTACAGTATTATTGATTGTGTTCCTTATACTGTACTTTGCATCCATGTGACATTTATCTTATAACTGGAAGTTTGTACCTTTTAATCCCCTTCACCTACTTAGCTCATTCCTCCAATCCTTGGTCCCTCTGGCAAATACCAGTTTGTTCTCTGTACTTATGAGTATGTTTTTGTTTTGTTTGTTCATTTATTTTACTTTTAGATTCCACATATAGGTAAAATCATACAATATATTTTCCTATCTGACTTATTTCACTCAACATAATACCCTCTAGGTCCATTCATGTTGGCACAAATGGCAAGATCTCATTCTTTTTTATGAATGAGTAATATGTGATTGTATATATGCCGAATCTTTATCCACTCATGTATTGATAGACTGTTAGGTTGTTTCCATATTATTCCATGTTAGTCTTTATAGCAGCTTTTCTAGAGTAAGTATAATACCTGTTCTACAGATAAAGAAAATAAGACTCAAGAGCCTTGCATAACATCCAAAATCAATTAATTTGTGTCAAATCTAGAAGATGAACCTGGATGTTTTGTTTGACTCCAAATTTCATGTTCCTTCTTTGTTCATCTATGGTTTTTGAGCTAGCTTCCTAAAATAGTTTAGGCTGCTCATAATAAATGACCTAATAAAATGGTCAAAAATACAGACCTCAAAAAGAAACAGAGGAGAGAAGTGTAATAGGATTTGGAAGAAGGAATTTATTATGCTACAGCACACAGGAAAAATGCAAAGCTTTAAAAAATATTTTTATTTTCCTAAAGGTGAATATTAATGGTTCAAGCAATGCTTCCATAAGCTCTTGCTTTGCATTTGACTGATTTGGGAAAATGGAAGAGAAAGAGAGAGGTATCTTTAGGCTGCAGAAGATCAACCTGCCCCTGGAGTCTGAACAGGGGGAATTTTTCCGCCCGGAGTGGGAAAAAATGGAAAAAGCACCTGGCAAAGCATCTCTTGGCCACTTTTCCCTGTGCTTCTCTGCACTTTGATATGGATTTACAAGTGTTCCTAAGTATATTCAACGTGCTAGCTCTTAACACTAGGCTTCAACACGGGGATAGATGATAGTTGGATTGATGATAGTTGGGGGGACTGACTGCTAGATCCCTTGCCCCCTACCATATCTCAGTCTCTCCCACTTCTCTTACCACTTAACCCATTTCCTGATTCTGTGACCTAATGCATAATACTGTCTTGTTTCTGGAAAGTTATCACAGAATAAAAGAAAGAAACTCCTGGGCTAGGAACCAGGAGACCCTCAACTCATCATTTAGTAATGTGTGACTTGTGCCCATTTATTCTTAAGACCTTATATTTACACATATGTAAAATAGGCATAATAATTTCTGCCTATCCCTGCCCTGCCAGACCATGTTCTCCTCCAGAGGGATGTGGAAATCATTCAGAAAATGGATAAAGGAGAGCTTAGTAACCTGAAGTGTCTTGCAATTGGGAGGGTTTATTACGTAAACACCTGTTTATACAACATGGACCTATAATTGTGAGTTCTTGAAAAGATCTAAACAGCAAAAGCGATGCCCTCCTACCTTAAAGTCAGTAATTATAGAACACAGTTGAATTGTTAATTGTACACCAATTGCCATACTTATTTATGCAAATACATATATATATATATATACATGCACACACATACAAATATATATATATACATGCACACACATACAAACACAAAGTTTCTCTCTGTATATAATACATATATATAATTTATATAATATAGAGTTTTATATATATGTATATATATATATATATATATATAAAACATAGAGTGTTTTATATACACATATATACAAAATAAAATGTTAGAGAAACTGTTTTTTCACTCTCTTATCTACTATAATAAATATGACTGCAGGAAGGAGACAAATAGGAAAAAATAACGCACTTTGTCTGGAAATTGTAAAAGGGGAGTTTTCCCACCATAGTTCCAATCTTTGTTCTGTGGTCATAGTTACTCACTGTAAATGGCATATAGCCCATAAAGTTCTTCCTCATCTTATCTTTTCCAGTTCCCACCACAGCCTTATAAGGTAGGTTGGATTGTTATCCCCATGTATCCACTACTGTATGAGCTCCTCACAGATGGGACTGTTTCTTACTATTTTTCTACCTCTAACATCCAATTTGAACAAGTGTGTATGTATTTATAGAGTTTTTTTGTGATAAAACAAAAGCAAAGATATTTAGTGGCCAACACGGGGACCTATAGATTCTAGTGTATGCTAGAGGAAGTCTTAAACTTTGTTTTTCTGATGCTATATCCTGCTCCAATGATCATAGATATCACTAGTTCTGTAATCAGAGAGTGAGACGTGACAGTTGGTAGGGAATATCATATGTGATATGATGCATAGAATGACAAGCCAATCCGAGTAAATTTCCAAATTGAAGTTATGCTAAGTGGAATTTTTTTGTTGGTCTTTGTCTCCCAGGAGACTTGTCAAAAATCAACAGAAGACTTGTTTGGGCTCCGGGCTTCTCCTGTGTAGAAAGGCAGCTGGCATCCCCATGGGTTTTCTCAAAGGCCCTCGAACACCTAAGCAGAGGAAGCACGTTTCCATGTTGTGGCCTCTGCATGACAGCAGGCTGAGCTGCCAAATTCCCGATTTGATGGTGCTCGTAGTCATTTTCTGTATATCCCAACTGGCCTAGGAAGCTACACACAACAGGCCTCAGCTGCAATTTGAAATTGGCATCTCCATGTCTTTCTTAAGCCTTTGGGTCTTCACTGACTTCTTTTCCCTTATTGATTTTCAAACTTGTTTGAGTTGAAGGGCCAGAGAGGGGAAAGAGATGGAGAAAAAAAATAATAGAGGCAAAAAGAAGATGCAATTGTTTCCCCTCTCACAAAAGAGATTCTTTAGGAAGATATACAACTTCATACTCTAAATTCAGGAGAAATATGACTTGATGATAACCTTGCAATCCCTCCCTAGTTTACAAAAAAAAAAAAAGTTCTCAGACGGAAACAAATAATTTCTTGTCATAGGTCCTGGAGGAATATTTTTACAAATTGTAGTTCAAGGCCACGTTTCGATCTGAGACCTGTGGGATCTGACAAGTCCGCCCTGTTCAGTATGACCCGCTCACCATCATTGCCATGTTTATGTTCCCAGGACCTCGATGCAGACTCAGTCTTCATATGGTAACAGCTCTCCACCTCTCAACAAAATGAACAGCATGAACAAGCTGCCTTCTGTGAGCCAGCTTATCAACCCTCAGCAGCGCAACGCCCTCACTCCTACCACCATTCCTGATGGCATGGGAGCCAACAGTAAGAGCATCTCCGTTTAGCTGCGCCTTATGGGTCCACAGGGCTAGTGTAGGGGAGGATTCCACTCTGGGGTGCGGGGAGAGGCTTGCTTTTTAAGCTGAGGAAAGGCACAGTGGGACAGACAGATCACAGCCTAATGGCTTGAGTTCCTCATGGTGAGCTTTTCGTCGCTTTCGAAGTGTATGGTTCATGGCAAAGCACATTGGTAGAGATAGAGGAGGCTGTTCCTTCAGTAGAGAAAAGGATCTCTGTGAAAACAACCATGAACTTCCCATCAACCTGGTTGGGGGACCCACCTCCTATATCCTTTGAGATAGTGAAAAGGAAATATATCCAACATGTGGGAAATAGCATGGTGTGGTAGACTTAAAGTCTAGAGAAATAGGTTGTCCTCTGGATGCTATGGCAGGACTAGCCATGCAACTATGGACAAGTAACCTCTCTGCTCTAATGCTCCGTTTCCACTCATAAAAGTATCACTCTTCACTTTTAACATCTTATGATTGTGTGTCCCTGTGATCTTAGCCTTCTCATCTTGTCTACGCCATCCTATATACAGTCATTAAGGAACTGACATAGAGAAAGGAGTCTCCCTTTTACTTATTCACGCACAGATTACTCACATCGACTAAGTATAACTGTGAGAGGCAATGTGAAAATTGGGCCTCCAAATGAATGGTGATTGCTATATAGCTTTGCTGTAAATAGAATTATCCACTAGAACTAAATCTAGCAAAGTGCATATCCAAACTGGAGAAAATCAAACGGATGCTAGAAATGCAGAAGGATGTATTATAAGGACTCAGAAGTCTAAACACTATACATGTATCCTACAATGCCCCTCATAAAATAATGCTTCAATCTTGTCCTTTGAAATCCTTCATTATTCTGATCAAGCCTTTAAACCTGCATTTCAGTATTACCTTGAAGAGATTAGAGGTTTTGTTTTGGTTTTGTTTTCTTAAAGTTAAGGGAAGCTAGGGTTGTGACTCTCTGTGGTCCGATGGCAAAGATTCAGATTTACATGAGACACAGGTGTATGTGGTAAGGTTGCTTGGTTTGCTAACAAAGACTTTAGAGCCAAACTGCTGTCTCACTAGTGATAAATTCATCCTAAGGCTCCAAACCTCACCCCCTGACAGGTCTGCTACTCTGACAGCAAAAGGAAAAAGTGTCATTTTTTTTTTTTTTTACTTTATTTCCTCTCTTGTGACATCTTAGAGTCCATTTGTTCCTTCACATTTGTGTAATTTACGGTTTGCCTACTTTTTCTTTATACTTCACAATTTTCTTTGATAGCACCGGCAAAGTCAGAAGGGAAAGTGATAAGATAAAATAAGCCTGTGCTCTTTAGGGGGCTAGTTGGTGACAGAGGCCTTTCCTTTGGGAGCATATTGCTATTCACGAAAATGAAAGCAAATCGCATTAATCTTTTAGTAGCAATGTTCCTCTGGTTTTTTTTGACCTGAAGACAAAACTTGTTTCATAGATATGATCTGTATTAAGCGCTTCTTCTCTATAGGTAGATGTTTCCAGTTTGTAGTTTAGTAAAAAACCAATCAGTGTTGCTGGTGTCCCTGAATACAATCCAGAAATGGACCATAAGAAAGAGCTGGAACCTTTCATTTCATTCTTGCTTAATAGGCCTATGGTTCCCAAATATTGCAATAAATCCTTCTGTTCCCAAACAGTTATTCCAGAGGTCATTCTCATTCACAGATCTGTTTACTTGTTCACCTCACCTCAGTTTACTGAGCACGTGATCTGTGCCAGGCCTAAGAAGTTAGCCTAACAAGGGAGACAGAAATATAAGCCATGAAGGCAAATGCAAAGAGGAATATATTAACCTCAGGAGTAGTGTGCAGTTGAACAGAGCATTAGAAAGAAGTGGGGGGAGATTGTCCTAGGAGCACATGCAGGGTTCGAGAAATGTGTAATTAGTTTGGAGTTTGGTGAACGTTGTCTTCTGTTGGATGAGACATAGGGTGCTTAAGGGGTGCAGCGAGAGAGAAGACTGAAAAGGAAGGCTGGTGGATTAGGCCCTTGGTAACATTAAACCAGACAAGATGGACCCCTGGGAAGCTGGTACTGATGACGGCAGTAACCCTCTCTGTTCCTCCTGCTTCTGTTCAGTTCCTATGATGGGCACCCACATGCCAATGGCTGGAGACATGAATGGACTCAGCCCCACCCAGGCCCTCCCTCCCCCACTCTCCATGCCATCCACCTCCCACTGCACTCCCCCACCTCCGTACCCCACAGATTGCAGCCTTGTCAGGTGAGTCCACGGCATGTGCCCCCGGGGGCCTGTCCTCAGCAACTCGGGGTGGTGGAGGGCGGATGCTCTCAGAGTTCAGTACGCAGTTGGGAAAAAAAGAAAGCAGCCCTTCCTACGATGGGTGTTCAGCACTGTTATCTCTGATCTGTGGAGTGGTCAGCAGTGTTTAATCGAGGAAAAGCACTATAATCCATAGGGGACAAAGTGAAAATGTGAGTTTATAGGCAAATCATTTTTCATGCCTGTTTCCCCTCATCTTCACTTACCCTCTTCCTCCTCCCTCACAGTTTCACATGGTCAGTTGTAGCCTTCAAACTGGTGCTCAGGGCTGGGGACCCAAGAAGGGCCGTAAACTTGCTATCTCGCTCCCTTTCCCGTTCTCCAGGACTCCTAGCTCTCAGCCACCATGGCCTCATTATGTCGGAGTGGGATGTCCGTAAAGAAGTTTTAATGGTTACAGAGACAACAGGGACTTTCAAGAAGCCAATGGCCGCTTTTACACTGCCATACACAAAGCAGGCACACCTTAGGCAAGGGGGTTCAGACAGCCAGAAGAGGGAAATGTGTGAAGCCTGAAAGATCTCTTCCCACAGAAGTGAGAGTGGGTGCCACATCCACGCCTAGTGCACATCATCTGCCCCTGCTTCACGTGCAGAATGACCCTTTCGTTTGGCTGTTGGAAAAATGGGTACTGATCCCCATGTGACTGATGCGGCAGTCCTAAACAGTGTCAGAGAGACGGCAAGGCGTGTGGCTTGTGCCACCCCACCTGTGGCTCTGTGATGGTGGCATCACCAATCTGAGACCAGCGCCAGAAAGGAGGGGTCTGTATTCTGAGTAGGACATAAATCAGAAAGCATTCCTAGTAGAGTAGCCTCCATTTTTTTCTTAGCCGCGTGAACCATTCTCAGAAACCCCAGAGACAAAGCAATTCGAGTAGAGGTGCTCTTTTGGACTTGAAGAGGCAGGAGGCAAGAGCGCTGGGAACCTGACCACTGGGCTCCTTCCTTTCACCCCCCTGCAATGGCTCATAAGGCACTTATCTATGTAGAACCCCTGAGAATTCCACCAATCACCTTTTGAAAATCACTGCTCTGCAGGAATCTTCAGAGTTGATTTTAATTTCTATAGACCTAAAGTTCAAGTCACTAACCATTCCCAAACCTCAAATCCAAGGCCTCCGTATGTTTCACCTGCCCCTAGTCTTTCCTGTAGGGCATCCGAGGGCGATAATGTTGGGTTTTCCTTTATCTCGCCAATGCAGTTGGGGTGAACTTTCTGTTTCTGTTTCCTCCTTCCTCTTCCCTCCTCCCTCTGCAGTTTCTTAGCGAGGTTGGGCTGTTCATCATGTCTGGACTATTTCACGACCCAGGGGCTGACCACCATCTATCAGATTGAGCATTACTCCATGGATGTAAGTAACTGTTAGACTTTTCTCTTGAGTTTTATTTCTTCATTCCCTCCCCCTGGTGACATCCACCTTGTAGTTCAGTTCCCCCTGGTTTTAAAATTTGTTATCATACCCTCAGTCTCCAAATTTGGTGGAAACCATTACCATATTAGAAAGATTCCCAGGCCTGAGCCTACATACGTGAGAAGTTTGGTGATCAGTCTTCCTCTGCTTGTCGGATCAGCCAGTAATTCTCTATAGCACACATACTGTATTCAGTGGGAAAGAGGAAACCCAATTCCCACCTCTAAGATATTTATAATCTCGAAAGAATTTAGAGAATTTTTTAGATGTGCTCATTAATCAGTATGAGACCCCAGGGAAGCTATCAGGAATCAGGTGATATTATCCTCACTTTAAATCATGGAGAGACAACATTATAATCATTTGCATGATGAGTTGATGGCAGAACTAGGAATAGAGTCCTAAGGTGGAAGCTTCTGGTCTTTAACTCTGTTAACTGGCTTCTTCTGCCTTTCCTTAAAGTAGGACCTTAAGGAGGATTCAGCCATTCCTCTCAATTAGAACCATATGTTCCCTCATTTTCAATTATATTAGAATAGGGCCAAGCCATCCTTGACCATTGAGAAAATTCACTGGTCATGGTTCAAGTCCCATCCATGCTTTTTAGTAATAATGAGACTTTGGGTTATCACTTTGCCTCTCTGAGCCTCAGTTTATCAAACTGGGTTCAAAATCACTCCCTCTGGCTTTGATATTCTTTGTCTTTTGCAGCAAGCTGGATGGAAGGGGACTGTGTGTGTGTGTGTGTGTGTGTGTGTGTGTGTGCACGCGCGCTTCCTATACCACTTCATGAATGGCTTGTATTCTTGGGAGCTTGTATTGTTCTGGCTTATGGCAATCTGATTTTCCTTCCAGGCTTCTCTT
Organism: Panthera uncia; assembly: GCF_023721935.1. Lineage (NCBI taxonomy): Eukaryota > Metazoa > Chordata > Mammalia > Carnivora > Felidae > Panthera > Panthera uncia. The sequence continues at coordinate 76,279,456 of NC_064810.1, read as the reverse complement.
CATGCTGCTCTCTTTGGGGTTTACTATCCTCTCTTCCAGCTTCCAGAGGGCATTTTGGACTAGTGGAAGAAATATTCTCTGCCTCTGCTGCTGTTTGTGTAGTTGAGATCTCTTCTTTCCCCTCCTTGAGCACCGATGCTAGAGATGCCCCTGCAG